>NC_091952.1:62440085-62740085 GCF_031021105.1 Erythrolamprus reginae
GTATAGGAGATATAGGAGAGCAATAGGACAGGGGATGGAAGGCACTCTAGTGCACTTGTACTCGCCTCTTACTGACCTCTTAGGAATCTGGATAGGTCAGCCGTAGATAATCTAAGGGTAAAGTGTTGGGGGTTTGGGGATGACACTATGGAGTCCGGTAATTCTTCAGTTCCATTTTTTGCTAAATAAAGCAGAATTGCTATGAATTTGTTTCTCACATTTCCATGATCCTACAAACTCAGTTATATTTTCCATAATATCTCTGCTTCCTCTTTAATATTCCCATGGTTTTTAAGACCTTCCATTACAATTAGTGGAAAATCATTACAATGTAATCCACAATAGCAAAAAGATACCACCCCATATTCTGATGCAGAGCCATCAAAGTTGCAGGGTTTTTTTATTAATCTGACTCTAAATTTCACCAATGAAATTTATGGAATTTACTGAAAACAAAATTAGCACATTGATATACATTAGTTAATTCTTTTTGGGTAGCTGTAGCAAATAACTAAAATTACTCAGAGTCAAAATTAAAACACTTTATAAAAATAAACATAAATATATAGCAATAGCACTTAGACTTATTACCATTAAATAGTACTTCATAGCACTCTCTGAGCAGTTTACAGGGTCAGCATATTGTCTCCAACAATCTGGAACCTCATTTTAGTGACTTCAGAAGGCTAGAAATCTGAGTCAACCTTGAGCAGTCAGAATCTATCTCATGGGGGCAGAGCCAACTTGCAATTCTGCATTTTAACCTTTATACCACCATGGCTCTTGGTAGGTAGATAGATAGATAGGTAGATAGAAGAGAGAAAGAGAGAGAGAGACAGAGAGAGATGATAGAGATAGATAGATGATGATAGATAGATAGATAGATAGATAGATAGATAGATAGATAGATAGATAGATAGAAGTTTTGAGTGATTATTTATAAATAAGCAGAATCATTGAAAACCACAAAAAAGCACCAGGGGGGGTGAGGTAGATTATATTAGAAATATCTCTCACCTCCAAGCAATCTTTGAAAACTTAGAACTCAGGAGTAGTAGATTATTTTTTAAAAAAAATTCAGCTATCAAATCTTGTTGCAGTTTTTTTTTCATAGAAATATTATTATTAAAATCTATTTTCTATTCTATTGTATTTTCCATCACTAACAGTAAGGTCAAGTTGGAATTTCATACCTCATCTAAAATGGATTTTTTTTATGACAACCATATTTTAATGGGTCATTAGGCTCAAAAACTATCTCCAGTTTATTTTAGTATCAGTTTTGAAATGCAAGAAAGAAGTCCTTGGAAAGCGTTTCATCAACTACTTAATATGAACAAAGACAAAAAGCTTCTATTTCAAAAAATGTCAAACATTAATATCTCTTTAGATAGCAGAATGAATAAAATTTCCAAATAGTAAAATATCACATATAAAAGGGTCAGCACTAGCTACTTGCTTTCATAAGTACAATATCTATGCAGAAAAAAGCAAAAGAAGAAAAGAATCTATATTGATATATTGCATGATATATGGTAGTCAGGGGTTTAACTGTTTGTATTGTAAATTGTTTTAAACTGGTTTTAGAGGATTTTGTGATATTATTGATGCTTTATATTTTTGCTGTGAGCCATCTAGAGTCCCTAGGGCAGTGATGGCAAACCTATGGCACACGTGCCACAGGTGGTACGCGGAGTCATATCTGCTGGCACGCCTGCTACTGCACAAATCCCAGCGGCCGATAAGGTCCCACAGAGTTGGCCTTCTCTGGGTCCTGTCAACTAAACAATGTCATCTGGCGGGCGAAGAACCTTCTCTGTGGCGTCCCTGGCCCTCTGGAATCAACTCCCCCCGGAGATTAGAACTGCTCCTACCCTCCTTGTCTTCTGTAAACTACTTAAGACCCACCTATACCGCCAGGCATGGGGGATTTGAGAGATCTTTCCCCCAGGCTTATTACAATTTATGTTTGGTATGTATGTGCTGTTTGGTTTTTAATTATGATAGGGTTTTTAGTTTTTTAATATTAGATTTGTGACATTATAATATTGTTTTTATAGTTTTTGTGAGCTGCCCCGAGTCTTCGGAGAGGGGCGACATACAAATCTAATAAATTATTATTATTAAATTATTATTACTTGAGCCATTGCCCTATCTCAGCTCCAGCATGCATGGGTGTGCCATTCACCTGATTTTCGGCTTGCCCAGAGGCTCTGGGAAGGTGTTTTCAGCTTCCAGGGAGACTCCATGGAATGGTGGAGGGCACCATTCTTCAGGGAAGCTTCTGGAGCCTGGAAAGTGCAAAAAAACCGGGACTACTGGACCCACCAGAAGTCAGAAAACAGGCCATTTCTGGCATCCAGAGGGTCTATGGGGGATGAGGAAGGTCGTTTTCACTCTCACCAGGCATTGAATTATGGATGTGGGCACTCACGTGTGCAAAATAGTGCACACATACATGCGCTTTCGGCACCCGAGGGAAAAAAGGTTCACCATCACTGCCCTAGGGAGTTGGGCGGTGATGGTGATGGTGATTTATTGATTGATTGATTGAATGAATGAATGAATAAAATGACAAAGTTTATTAAAAACGGGAGTCATTTAAAGCAACGAAAAGTCTAGTAATGTCTCACATTCTCATCAAATATTTTTTTTATTCTAAAGATAACTGTAATAAGAAAATTTTAATCAGGTATGCCTATATAATACTGTTTATTTGATTTCAGGAAACCGATGAACCACACAACAAGAACTGTACCATGAAGGAAATAATCTATCCCAGTTAATTTATTTGCAAACAAGTAGAAAGATAAAAAGGAAAGACACTGAGTAAGATAATAGAATTTGAAGTACTTATTTAAAACGTGATGATTCATATCTATAGATTTTTTTTCTGAAGTGCAATGTAGAGACAGGACAAATTAAAAATTGCATGATAAGATGGATGACAAATTTTAAGGAAAAAATCAAAGTAGATCAATTAAATTATGGAAGAAAGGTATAAAATTAGAATTTAAGAGAAAATTTGTATTAAATGTTTTATAGATGGCATAGAAGACATATAACTCAATGCACAAGTCATATAACAATAAATGCTGAAAATGGCATAACAAAGAAGGAACATTCTATCATTAAAATGAGAATATCACAATTTCTTGAGATACATGCTGACAGTGGCAAGAATTAACCTGGCATAACATTAAAAAGAGACACCTTGCTGACAATACAAGATTGGGAAATCAAAACTGGAGAATATGCAGCAGTGGAGAATTTTACTGTATATATTCATTACAGAATATATTGAATTTAGCAACTAAATTCAAGTAGGAATGGTTCCTTTGGACACAAGGTATGGAAAGGCAAGCTAAAACATTTAGAACATGAAGGCATTTTTTGGGGGGAGAGAAATCTATGAAACAGCAACTGAAATATTACTCAAAATGATATGAGCAAAAACGAATAAAGTTTAAAATGAAGTATAAACACTCAAGAAGCATTTAATGATTGGGGGAAATGAAAGGAAGGAGGAGAATTCTACCAATGACTTCTTTTTATAATATATGTTTTATAGATTATAACTTAGTTCTTCATCTCTATTTTTGATCTTTTTAATAACATAATCTGTCCTTCCCACTCCTGTGGGAAGAAAAATCCCTCTAGTTCAGTTCAAGCTGGAACAAACACTGGAAACATGGAGGCTGATTGTTAAGATGATGAAGGAGAAGCACATAGGTTTGTGGTTCTGGGCAGCTGACAAAATGGAGTTGATAGTGAGGGTTTTTTAATACCTTCTTTGGGCTTTGAATTTGAGCTTCATATTTGAGCTTCCTGTTCCTGTGCAAGAATGTGTCCTTTAATATTCGATTAGATGTTGTTGGATTCATATGGGTCATATAGAGGTCATAGCTGGCTCTAAAGGCTAAGGGGAAAATGGAAATCTTAGGTGCTTGTCTGAATTAATTTGGTTGACATTTGGATTGCTCTGTCCTGATGCAATGAAGGGGCTTCTGTTCTGAAAGGGTGTTGGGCAATTCCTATTGTGGCTTACTGGCTTTTCCCTGTGTTGAATCTTCAGTGAAGTGCTAATCCTAACATTCTGCCTTTGTTCAGACTTTGCTGCAGAGAGTTTCAAAATATCTTTCTTGAATGGATTACCAAATCTGCATTTCTAAAAGGTGCTTCTTCAGTTTCTGCTTGTGTGCAGGGAGATTAGGGCTGCTTCCTACATCTAAAAATATATTACATCATTTCTCCTCTAGGTGAAATATAATATTCTGCCTTTTTAATATCTCAACATATTTCATTCTTCTAGGAAGGGCGGGATTACTTTCTATACCCTTGTGGGTGGCCTGTGTCTTCCTGAATTATGGTTCCTCTATCAGAAGCCTGGGAATTTGAGGATTCTGTATTATGTTTTAGCTGTTTTTAGAGATGCCTTCTTCTAGACTCTGGAGGTCTGATTTTGTTTCTTAGATCTGTAGGTGCCATTCTCCTAACTTAGGATTCACATCTGGACTCTCACATCTGGACATGGGAAGGTCAGGCCAAATACCCTGAAGATATTCCTATATATGGTACCAGGATATAGTATACTTTTTGGTCTATAAGAAACATTGCACACACACACACACACACCAGATTACTTGAGGGACTGCCTCCTGTGGCATAAATCCCAGCAACTGATTAGGTCCCACAGAGTCGGCCTTCTTCAGGTCCTGTCAACTAGACAATGTTGTTTGGTGGGATCTGGGGGAAGAGCCTTCTTTGTGGGGGCCCTGGTCCTCTGAAATCAGCTCTCCCCAGAGATTCGTATTGCATCCATCCTCCTCGCCTTTCGTAAGTCTTTAGACTCATTTATATCACCAGGCTTGGGACAATTATACCTGAACCTCTGGCCAACAAATGATTGTATGGTTGCTGTACGAATGCAGTGATTGATTTTAATATAAGTAGGGATTTTACATAGTTATGTAATTTTAATTTAATTGGATTTAATGTTATTGTAACCTACTGTTTTTTATATGTTGTAAGCCACCCTTTTGGAAAGGGGTGGCATAGAAATCCAATAAATAAATGAATGAATGAATGAATGAATGAATGAATGAATGATAGATAGATAGATAGATAGATAGGTAGGTAGGCAGGTAGGTAGGGACAGAGAGAGAAAGAGAGAGAGAGAGACAGAGAGAGAGAGATGATAGATAGATAGATAGATAGATAGATAGATAGATAGATAGATAGATAGATAGATAGATAGATAGATAGATAGATAGATAGATAGATAGATAGAAAGAAAGATCTATTGAAATTGCTGAAAAATGTCAAGGATATCATGAGTCTATGGCAACAAGGTGAATATGATATTATACTGTGCCCCAGAAGTGATCAAAAGTAGCTTCCTGATTTTATAGGACAATTGGTATGTTATAGTAGACTTGTATTTGAAAGAAAAAGCTGCTGGTATATTTTAGCTCCTATGGAGCAGGCAAAAGAAGAATTCAACAAATATGATCATGATTTACATGATAGCCACTGTACCTTACCTTATCCTCATATCATGTACCATGTACCTGTCTGTCTGTCTAGATGTCCAGCTGTCTGTCATCTAGGATTTAACTACATTAGAATTAGTTAGAAAATGTGTGTGTGTGTATAAATTGATTTATATCTGAGACATAGAATGTGTGTGTGTGTTTTAGATATATATTGGAGACACAGGGAGACACCCCCCCCACACACACACACATTTGTTGTTGGATCTCAGTTGAGTTTTTTTTTTTTTTTTTTAAATCTCTTTATTAATTTTTCTTATGTCATTCCCATCACATATTATTTTGAATTACAGATTATACATATTCTCAGTTAACATTCTGACAGTAAGTTTTGACCGGTTTTCTTTCATTATATACATTGTATTTTATGTTTTTAAATTCTAAAATCTATTACGTTCATTAATTATACACGGTAACTGTAGGTCGTTTCAATTGTACTGTTGTTTCATATTATGTTGCTTTTATGTTCTCTTTTGAACCCATTCGTGCCATTTTTGCCATGTTCTTTTTGATTCTATTGATTTATTTCCCTTAATTGAGTTCGTGAATTCGTCCATCTCTACACATGCATATATCTTATCTATAATTAAATCTTCCGTTGGTATCTGATCACTTTTCCAGAGTTGTGCTATCGCTATTCTCGTGGCGGTGTTAATATGTGTTGTGAGGAGCATTGTTTGTTTTGAATAATGTTTTCTCCAAACTCCTAAAAGCATAGCTTCCGGTGTGAGTTCTATTTCCTCTTTCGTGATCTCTGTGAGCCAAGTATGAGTTATTGTCCAAATTTTTTGTATCATGGGGCAGGACCACCACATATGGAAAAACGTACCTCTTTCCTTTTTACACTTCCAACATGAGTCTGATAACGTTGGGTGGATCTTTGCTAATCTCGCCGGTGGGAGGTACCATCTGTAGAATAATTTGTAATAGTTTTCCTTATATGCTGCCGAAAGGGTTATTTTGGATATTGTGGTCCATGTTCTTTCCCAGTCGGCAATATGGATGGCGTGTTGCAGATTTTTTTCCCACGCTATCATTGGTGTTTTGGTCGTATCTTTTATTCTTTCCTGTTCTAAAAGTATTTGGTATATTCTGCTTATTTGTTTGTTTTCATTTCCTATCAGAATCTTATCTAATGGGTTCATAGATTTTTGGATCTCAGTTGAGTTTTAATGTCAGAACCTTTGTTCTGCAGTAAGAGATTTAGTTTACAAGGATTACAATTTAGAATATCAGATTCTACATTCTATTGGTTAATAATATCTTCAGGAAGATTCGGGCTTCAATGAAATGTTGGGCATTCTTCTCTAATGCTTTTCTTCTTTATTTTCTTTAACAGGAAAAGAATTAATTTGAATAGAAGAGAATGGAAAAGAGATTGCTTTCCCCCCTTCTTTCTGTTTCCATTAGCAAGCTGCTTCCTGTATTCATTGTACATTTTTCTATATAGCTGAAAGAGTAGTTTAGGAAAGTTGATTTTGAGCTGAAAAGATGTTGGGATGGAGAGAGAGAGCAGACATTCTGCATAACATTGCTCTCCTTCCTGAATAGTTCTCCGCCATAGGCTGCTTTGCATTTAAAAAGAAAGAAAAGAATTGTGCCTAACACAGCAATGTCCATAATAGCGTTGTACGCAGAAGAAACTGCAAGAATAGAACAAAAAGATACATACTGATAACTAGTATTAGTTTTTCCTAATTCTTGACTTACAAAGGGAAAGGTTTTCAATCTTGTCTGTCTTATTTCATGGCAAAGCATGCAGTGATAGAGTAAGTATCCCAACTTTTAAAAGGAAAGCCGATAGCCTCTGACAGATGGAGGCTAATATGCCTTTTAGTGCAAGAGAATAGTTGATTCTGTGGCATGAAATCAAATTAGGGCATCTGTAGCTGGCAGGGTGTCATTCAGATCCACAATTTGCACATCAAAGCCATAGCATTATTGGGCACTATTCTTTTCTTTTATCTTTACCCGTATGTTAACTCTACTTTTATTTACTTATTTTCACCGCAGCATTGCTCTGCTCAATCTGCTAGGAGAGGTTTATGAACTGGATCTGGCAGGTATTAAAATGTGTAGATACAGTCTTGCTGATTTCTCCAGAGACATCAGCAAATAGTGTTGTTGGACCCATTTACTGTGAAGGAAAGCACAAACTGAGCTATTTGGGGAGAAGAATTAAAATGCCAACTCAAGTCTCAGCCAATGCAGCACAAAACTGCAATGCACATTATAAGCTAATACACTTGAATAACAATTCACTCAAGTACTGGCCCTGATGAAATATTTCATGAATGATATAATCAAAACAGTGTAAGGGTACCCAACAGTTTAATTAAACTTCTCCTTTCACATTTGTTTCCACAGTCTCCAGCACTTTTATAGTTGAATTGTATACACATCTTGTCAGAAGCCAGTCACATTGAATTCAATGGAAATTATTCCCAGGAAATCATATGTATACAGTTGTAGCGAGAATGTTTCATTATTTGTGTAACCAATCTTAATTTACCCAATTTGACTGTTTGGAGCAGCAACTGAACTGAAGCAATATCAAATACCTATTACTTAGTAGTTAACACTTAGCATAAGCCCCCAACCAGGTGCGGGTACCAGTTGAATTTTGCTCCCGCTGTGTATATGCACATGCTCATGTTTCCCACCACTTGGTTTCACTTCTCCATATGCTTAGGTCCACATTACAATCTGAAACAAAACTGAGGAGCTTCTCAGCTGTGCTTCGGATGAAGAATAAAGATTGACATTAAGACAAGGGAGGGCAGGTGGGCTTCTTCTGACACAGAGACACCGGGAAAAAATTGCAGAAAATTGCATCATCAGTGGGTTCCTATCGGTGCGGTGCTTTGGACCGCATTGGTAGGAACCCACCAGTGCCCCATACCTGATATAATTATACTACTACCTTCATGTGGAAAGCACCTACTAAGGCATTTCTGGGTTGAAAGAATTAGTTGATAACATCCCTGTTGTTCAGGGGATGCCCAAGGTGGTTCCTTTCGTATCATCAGTATTTTCCCACTGAAGTATCTATTTATCTACTTACATTTGCATGGTCTGAACTGCTACCGTGTTTCCCCGAAAGTAAGACAGTGTCTTACTTTCTTTTTACCCCAAAAAGCCCCACTATGTCTTACTTTCGGTGTATGTCTTATATTGGAAAAAATAAGACCCACCCAGCCAACCCACCTACCCGAACCCGCAACACCCGTGTCCGGTAAAAAGTAGTATTTTAAAAAATCTTCTTGAAAAATCTGGGTCTTCATTTTTACCCACCGGGGGGGACAAAGAGCCCGAAGCACCCTCCCCCCCCACACAAACACACGGAGACACCACCGCCTCCGTCTGATCCAAATGTTGCTGTTCCTGCTGCTCCCGCTGCTCCCGCCGGCATCTCAAGCGGATGCCGTGTTGCCCGTCCCGGCTAAGCCGGCCGGACGTTGTCCGTCATCGGGGAACAAGCAGCAAAGCAGCCCGGCGAAGGCTTCTCCTGCTGAAAGGCGCTTGCAGCCGAGCCACCGGCGCCACCGCCTCTTCCCCTGCCGAGGCTCGGCTGCAAGCGGCCAGCAAGGCCGACCGGCTCCGAGGCGAGCGGCCGGAGCTGCGCCCTCCTTTGCCCGCCTCCTTTCCGGCAGCTCCCCGCACGCCCCTCGCCTTCGCCTCACCGCGGTGCCACCGCCTCTTCCCCTGCCTCGCTGGCCGCTTGCAGCCGAGCCTTGGCAGGGGAAGAGGCGGTGGCGCCGCGGCGAGGCGAAGGGGATGGGCGCGCGGGGAGCTGCCGGAAAGGAGGCGGGCGAAGGAGGGAGCAGCGGCAATGGGAAGGAAGCGCCCCGACCTCGTCTCGGGCGGCAAGGGGTGGAAAGGGGGGGGCCCTTTCAAGCGGCGCTGGGCGAAAGAGGGTGGGCGGCCAGCAGCAGAAGGCGAGAGGTGCCTCCTTCTCCGGCTCTCCGGCAGATCGAGCGCACGAAGAGGCACCTCTCACCTTCCGCCGCTGCTGGCCACCCTCTTTCGCCCAGCGTCGCTTCGGAAGCCGCCGAACGCCATCAGCGGGCGCTTGGCAAGTGGCACTTCCCCGCGGCACTTGGCGAGCGGAGAGGCGGTCGCCAAGCACCCCCCTGACAGCGTTCGGCGGCTTCCGAAGCGACGCTGGGCAAAAGAGGGCGGCCAGCAGCGGCGGAAGGTGAGAGATGCCTCTTCGCGCGCTCGATCTGCCGGAGAGCCAGAGAAGGAGGCACCTCTCGCCTTCTGCTGCTGGCCGCCCGCCCTCTTTCACCCAGCACCACTTGAAAGGACACCCCCCCTTGGCTTCTGCTGGGGGTGGGGGAGTCCGGACGCCCCCTTCTCCGGCTCTCCGGCATATCGAAGAGGCATCTCTCACCTTCCACCGCTGCCCGCCCGCCCCCTTTTGCCCAGCGCCGCTTCGGAAGGCCGGAACCCTCCCTCCCTCCGCAGACCCAGAGATAAAGGAGGCGCGGAGCGGGGAGAGCCGCCTGGCAGAGCGCTTGCAGGTGGCGGCGGGGGGGATGACGGCGGGGGGGACGTATGTCGAGGTTCTACTGTACCCCCGTGTTTCTCTGAAAGTAAGACATATGTCTTACTTTCAGGGTACGGCTTATATTAGCCGACCCCCCTGAAACCCCCGATACGTCTTACAATCGGGGGTGTCTTACTATCGGGGAAACACGGTAGGTTGGCAGGAGTTGTGACAAATTGATGGAGCTTTAACGTATAGAAAAGGTGGATAGAGAAAAATTATTTTCTCTATCACACAATAGCAGGATAAGGGGGCACTCCCTAAAGTTCATAGGTAAGAAAGCGAGGACAAATAAAGGGAAATATTTCTTCACCCAGAGGGTCGTTGGTTTATGGAATTCACTTCCAGAAGAGGTTGTGACAGCTGTCAGCCTTGATAGCTTCAAGGCAGGATTAGACAGATTCATGGATGCCAAGTGTATCAGTGGTTATTGAAATGGATGTCCATGTGCCGCCTCTATGTTGGTTGAGGCAGGCAGGATTCCCTTGAGTACCATTTGTTGTACAGGGGAAAGGGAGGGCCTTGCCTTCTCTTTCTGCTCAAGATCCCCATGGACAATTGGTGGGCCACTGTGTGACACAGAATGCTGGAGTCGATGGGCTTTGGCCTGATTCAGTATGGCTCTTTTTATGTTCTTATGTCATGCAGCTCATGCTCTCAAATTTAGAACTGCTGAAATGCCAACCTCACAATAGCCTTCTGACTTAGTATCCTAACCATGTGGACCACTGTGGACCAGTATAATTAGTGGGTTTTACTTACCCTCATCACCAGTTTACATTGTGACATTTTGCACATCCCCTCATGCAATTTTGCTTCCGTGCATACTCAATAGCAGGATTCAGCCTAAAACATATCTGAGGAGCTGTTCCACTGTGGTCCGGGCAAAGAAATAAAGGTCAGTATTAATCCAGGGTGGGTGGGTGGGTGGTACTTTTTCAAGCAGTGGAAGAGGAGAAGCCATCCAAATGTGGAAAAAGTAACTAAAAATTTCAAAAAAATATTTTGGCATCCGTGGACTAGTATCAGCCATGATGCTACCAATGGGTCACTACTAGTTTGGGTGATCCAGTCTGAACCAGGAGGAATGTACCCCTGTAGTGGACTAGTTATTATGCATATGTGTATGTAGATCTTAGTCCAATCCTTTTTGTTTGTTTGTTTGTTTGTTTGTTTGTTTGTTTGTTTGTTTATTTATCCAATACACCATACACATTGAAGAGAATAAACGTAGTAATATACTGTATATCAAGGAAAGAAGAGAAGATTGAAGAATAGAGGAGGAGATATATGAAAGGAAGAAAAGATACATGAGATATAGAAAAGACAATTGGACAGGGACGGAAGGCATAGTAGTGCACTTATGCACACCCCTTACTGACCTCTTAGGAACCTGGAGAGGTCAATTGTGGATAGTCTAAGGGAGAAATGTTGGGGGTTAGGGGTTGACACTACGGAGTCCGGTAATGAGTTCCATGCTTCGACAACTCAATTGCTAAAGTTATATTTTTTACAGTCATGTTTGGAGTGGTTAATCTTAAATTTGAATCTGTTGCATGCTCTTGTGTTGTTGCGGTTGAAGCTGAACTAGTCTTTGATAGGCAGGACATTGCAGCATATGATCTTGTGGGCAATACTTAGATCATGCTTTAGGCGTCATTGTTCTAAGTTTTCTAGACCCAGGATTGTAAGTCTAGTTTCGTAGGTATTCTGTTTCAAGTGGAGGAGTGAAGGGCTCTTCTGGTGAAGTATCTTTGGACATTTTCGAGGTGTTGATGTCTGAGGTGTGATATGGATTCCAGACAGATGAGCTGTATTCGAGGATGGGTCTGACGAATGTTTTGTAGGCTCTGGTGAGTAATGTGAGATTGCCGGAGCAGAAGCTATATAGGATCAGGTTAATAACTCTAGAAGCCTTTTTGGCGATATTGCTGCAGTGGGCTTTGGCACTTAAATCATTTGATATTAGTATTCCAAGGTCTTTAACTGAGTGGGGGTTGTCTGTGAAATTTTGTTTATTCAGTTTATATATGAGGTTCAGATTCTTTTTGCCGATGTGGAGGGTAGAGCATTTGTTGGTTGATATTTCAAGTTGCCCGGTGTTAGACCAATCTGAGACAAAGTCAAGGTCTTTTTGTAGAGTAGTTGTGTTGTCCATGGTGTTGAAGAGTTTTACATTGCCGGCAAAAAGAACACAGTTGCTTGTGATTGCAGAGGTCGTTTATGTAGAGAATGAAGAGAGTAGGTCCAAGTACGCTGCCTTGGGAAAACGCCACTTTTAACAGGGGTGGAAATGGTGCTTCTAATTTTGACAACTTGTTGCCTGTTTGACAAGAATGCTGTAATCCAGCTGTGGAGGAATCTTGCGATGCCATAGCATTTTAGTTTTAGGAGTAGTTTGTCATGGACCACTGAATCAAAAGCTTTGCAAAAGACAATATAAATTGTATCAATGGATTTACCTTGATCTTGGTGGGTAGTCCATATGTTTTTGCAGTGAAGTAGTTTTAGGTTGTAGGATAATTTCTTTCTGAATCCAAATTGTTTGTTAGAGAGTAGATTGTTAGATTATAATTAATTGAAAATTAAACTTAATTCAATTCAATGTTACACTGTTAGTTAAAATGGAGTAGGATTAGGATATACATAACCAAAAGTGAGAGAAATTTAAGAATACTGTAGTTGGGATTATTTTAATGTTGGTACTGTATCCATATTTGGATGTTGAAGCAAAATACAAGTGAGCTATACTTACATGGAGAGAACCAGTAACCTGGCATTGTTGAGTATTAGGTATTAAGAAAATTTAGTCAGTACTGTGAATAGTAAATACTTTGTTATATTTAGCAAGATTATAAAATACAAACATACACACACACACACACACACAATGTGTGAGAAGGGGAAGCGGCAGAGAAGGAAGGAGAAGAAGAAAGAAAGAAAGAAAAATGAAAGAAAAAGAAAGAAGAAAGAAAGAATGAAAGAAAGAAAGAAAGAAGGAAAGAGAGGGGGAGGGAGGGAAAGAAACTCATATATGAAACAAAACTAGTGTAATATATAAAATGATATAATTGAATTAAATTATTAGTATTCTGCTATCCATATTTCTATTTAAATCTCCATACAGTATGGGTCTCCTATTAGTAAAATATTTGTTCAAATATAGAGAGCTGTATTATTCAGATTGCTGAAGAATGACCAGAATGTGAATGTTCCTCCAGTCTTGCAATATCAATTTTAATTTGAAACTGTACCAGATTCATTTTGATTATACAAAGCACTAGAAATAACTTAAAAGGACATAAGAATTCTCAAAACTTGCTGACCTCCAGAACAAAATTAATATCTGAAATTAGTTGCATTCACAAGGGAGCCATTAGGATATCTAATGAAATTTGAAAAGCTCTGAATGCAGGAAATTTAAGTAAATGCACTGTCAAAAGATTCTCCAGATGTATGATCCTATGCCAGTAATTCAAGTAGGTTTCTGTAAATCCGTTGTACATGTTTGGATTTAGACAACTATACCCTTGCATTAAAAAAACACACACATTACAAATTTATGAGAAACATTTTAAGGATTCAGTCATGACAGCTGAATGGAATTATTGAGGCAATATAAATATCAAATATTAAACATAAACAACATATTGCACTCTAAATACTTACTTTGTGATAGAATGTTCTTATTTTCAGGTGGCCTGGAACTCAATTTAAGCAACGATTGGTAGATTTATTTATTATAAAATTATTTCTACAACAAAATCTGGATTTATAACATCTCTTTCTAGACTGTTTTTGTTGACAGTATAGCAGAACTTTTGATTTACATATAACACAACTTTCTTGACATGAAAACGTCATGGCTATCACTATGCACAACTGCTTCTTTCAGACCTTATACATTGATTGTCACAGATTCATGGACTATTTGAAATAAAGTTAACCTGGAGCTGATGTTCAGTCAGTAATTATGAAGAAAGAGCTGCAGATGCTAGGAGGCTATTTGAAAGTGTTGGGCATTTGCCATATACAGGGAAATGATGTACCTTGTATCACAAGCAAATCCTCCACTCCCATTTTTCTTCATTCAAGCACACTACAATTTGCATCCAATGATGGAAGCCACTGCACAAAATCTACTCTTTTAGAGAGTTGATACAAGCAGCACTAATTTCTTCACATTCAAAGAGTTAGGTCAATTGTTTATTTATTTATTTGTCTGTCTGTCTGTCTGTCTGTCTGTCTGTCTGTCTGTCTGTCTGTCTGTCTGTCTGTCTATCTATCTATCTATCTATCTATCTATCTATCTATCTATTTATTTGATTTGTATGCCGCCCCTCTCCGCAGACTCGGGGTGGTTAACAACAGTGATAAAAGAACAGCATGTAACAATCCAATACTAAACAACTAAAAAAACCCTTATTATAAAACCAAACATACATACAAACATACCATGCGTAAATTGTAAGGCCTAGGGGGAAAGAATATCTCAGTTCCCCCATGCCTGACGGCAGAGGTGGGTTTTAAGAAGCTTACGGAAGGCAAGGAGGGTGGGGGCAATTCTAATCTCTGGAGGGAGTTGGTTCCAAAGGGCCGGGGCCACCACAGAGAAGGCTCTTGCCCTGGGTCCTGCCAAACGACATTGTTTAGTTGACGGGACCCGGAGAAGGCCCACTCTGTGGTACCTAACTGGTTGCTGGGATTCGTGCAGCAGAATTGTTAGTGATGTTTCTGGCTTGTATGGGGTTTTGTTTTTTTTTTTGGAAGAAATCATGTCCTTAGAAATTTATTGAAGTTCTGTTGTATGTCCTACTGATATCTGATGTGCATTTAGTGAGAGCAAGAGCAAGAGTAGCTTGTGTTCTCTGGAAACAAATGCAACGGCTTTAAGGAGTTACAGGAAGTGCTATGCACCTTCTGGGAATCAAACCAGTAAAACACAACTTCAGTAAGTTGCTTCTCTTTGAAGAGGTAAAGCAATAAAGATCTTGCTCTGTGGCTTAATCATACTGTATAATGATTATTTCATTAGTCTCGTTTTACTAAGCCTTTATGGACTCTTCTCTCTCTCCTTCTCTCTCTCCCTCCCTCTCTCTCTCCTATCTATCTTGTTTGTTATCTCATCTAGAGATATTTCTTACAAACATATTTCTAAATAATGCTAAACAGCCTTACAAATAAATTTGTCTCTGTGAAAAAAGAGAAAAACATGAATCTTGTTTTCCCCAGAAGACAGTTAAAATAATAGTTAATAATAGTGGTAACAATATTCTGTATACTATACACTGGGGTATTTATAAGGCATAATTTTGCTGCTTGAGTCCCAGCAACTGGCCAGGTCCCACAGAGTCAGCCTTCTCCAGGTTCTGTCAACCAGACAATGTCGTTTGGCGGTGCCTAGGGGCAGAGTCTTCTCTGTGGTGGCCCTGGCCCTCTGGAATCAACTCCCCCCGGAGATTCATACGGCCCACACCCTCCTTGCCTTCCATAAGAGTCTGAAGACTCACTTTTGCCGCCAGGCCTGGGGTCATTAGATCTTGTCCCCTGCCCAATGAATGTGTTGAGAGAATGTTGAATGAAAATAATGGTTTTTTATTGGGTTTTTTGGGGGGTGGTGTAGATTTTTAATTAGTTAATTGGATTTAAGATATTGTGTACTGTATATTTTATATGTTGTGAGCTGCCCCGAGTTCCCGGAGAGGGACGGCATAGAAATCCAATAAATAAATAAATAAATCTCTATGCATTTTCTAGCCTAAATAAGCAAAGTATTTTATTAAGATTTCATATGAAATTACCATAGGTTAGTGGCATAATAGAATTTTCCATTCTATTGTAGAAACTAGAAGAAAACATAATTATTTTATAGCTATAATACATTGCTTTTGTTGTTATCCTGCTTTGTTGTTGATGACAATGGTTGAAGTATAGGCAGAACTGGCATAAAAACTGGACATCTTTTTTTTTCTAATGGATATATCAGAGCATAGCAACAGTTTAAAATATTGACTGCTTTGCAAGTAGGATATTTTATAAGACTCAGATGAGTTGTTTCCTACTTGTTTTGAAAATAATTCAGTTCATGTCTGAGTGCATTCAAATGAGTGGTGGAATTTGCTGCTTAAGTGTACTAAAGCAAAATAAAAATATGTAATGTTACCTGTTTGTCTGACAAAACCTAATTAGTGATAATTTTAATTACTGCCTTCTGAGGCTATTTTCTGAAAAAGATTGTGATGGTAATTGTGCAAAAATGGGCTGTTATGGGGGTGGGAAGGATTATGCATCTGAATTATCCTTTCCAATCCTCAACTTTCCATTCAAGTCAGACAAATATACCCCACTGATTGCAATGGAAGGGATATTCATATGCATGCATATAAACCCAACAGAGACAGTAATGAATGATCCAGTATCAGTTCTCTCTACTATTCGATGGTTCCTTAAATCACTTCTATGTCACAAATTAATGGCAATGTATATTAAAATATCCTAAATATTATTTGGGTAGGTACCAGGAATAAGAAGATTTCTGGTTTAATGAGAGACAATACCAATGAGACCAGCACTTTCAGGATTCATAGTAGGGACTGTATAATAATAATAATAATAATAATAATAATAATAATAATAATAATAATAATAATAATAATAATAATAATTTGTTAGATTTGTATGTCGCCCCTCTCTGAGGACTCAGAGCGGCTCACAACAAGCAATGCATAATGTACAAATCCAATATTAAAAACAATTTTTAAAAAGCCATTATAAAAACAGTCATACAATCCAGAAAAACCATGCATAAAATGGAACAGCTAGGGATATATCAATTTCCCCATGCCTGGCAACATAGGTGGGTTTTCAGGAGTTTGTGAAAGGCAAGGAGGGTGGGGGCAGTCCTAATCTCCGGGGGGAGTTGATTCCAGAGGACCGGGGCTGCCACAGAGGAGGCTCTTCCCCTGGGTCCCGCCAGATGACACTGTTTTGTTGACAGGACCCAGAGAAGGCCGACTCTGTGGGACCTAATCATTCGCTGGGATTTGTGCGGCAGAAGGCGGTCCCGGAGGTATTCTGGAGTTTAATACAATGTCTAGAAACTATAGTACTTCCACACACATACAACCCAAAGTATGGATCCTGTATGTAAATGACATCTTTATTATGCAACAAATATATAATTACCCGAGGAACCACCTTTATTCCAAAAGTCTCTAGTTATCCAATTTGATCCAGCATATCCTGTCAGCTGAAGCATGCCAATTGATGGGAACTATAAGATTTTCTGCTATGGGCCCTGTTTTATGGCATATTCTCCTCTTGGAGATTAGAATGGTCCCAACCCTATCAGCTCTTTGCAAGATTTTACAATGTGTTTAGGTGCCCAGGACTGGGACTTGGAATGTGTTTAAAGTCCTGTTTCTTGAATTTACTGCTAATTGGTTAATTACCTTGTCTTCTGTATGTATTTTCTGGGTGTTTTCACAATATTATTGTTTTAATTGTTTAATAGTTTTCCTTTTGTAAGCCATCCAGCGCCACATGGTTACATTGCGCATCAATAGAGAATGAATGAATGAATGAATGAATGAATGAATGAAAGGCAAGACTCATCAAACAACATTTTCAAAGGAATAAAATTTACAACAGAGGAAGAAAACAATACCACACAAGTCTTCCTGGATATCCTCATCAATAGAAGAAATGACAACAAATTAGAAACACAGATCTATCATAAAACAACCAACACTAACCAAACTAATCATTATCAAAGTAACAATCCAACATCAAACAACAGGGACTGTGTAAGAATATTATTCAAATGAACACAAACACCAAAAAAGAACCAAAACACCAAAAAAGAAAAAGAAAGAAAGTGATTGCCTTTACAACATCTTCCAACAAAATAAATACTCAAGCAAGTCAGGCTGCACAAGATTGTCATATATCAAAAACATCCCAGAAACAACCATCAGATTATTACAACCATATGGCATTAATGTAATAAATCAACCAATTAATGCCCTCCAAAACATTTTAAGTAAATCAAAAGATCCAGAGTCTGCAGCATACAGCATAAGTAAGAACTGTAACAATTTCTGCATAGGTCAAATAGCAGAAGACTAGCAGCAGAGCCTATCATAAATACAATGAAAACTCCATAATATAATACAAATTTAACTATACTTTCAAATTTGAGCATCCTAGACCAAACTAAATCCAAAAATGCCTACACATTTCTGGAAGCTTGACATTATCCATCAATATGCACATATAGACACTGTTGTATTTAGTGTATTTACACACTATTCAAAAGAGATACTAAAAAGCTAAGAAGGAAAAAATAAGATAAGATCACAGCAATCCTCTCTAGTAGCCTGTAGCCAGACAAGCATGGATTGACACATGTAAACAATCAAACAGAATACAATACCCTAAATCAAGGAACTATCAAGAAGACTATATTCCCACCAAAACCGAGTCTACGGAGAGGGGCGGCATACAAATCTAATAAATAATAATAATAATAATAATAATAATAATAATAATAATAATAATAATAATAATAAAACTGGCACTGCAAGGTACTGTATATAAGCAGGGAGCAAATCCAACACTAATTTGTAATAATGATATTACCTAGTTGGATAATGAAACATCTGCAAGAAAATAATGAGGTTCAGATAAGATCAAATGCCCTGCAGGATAAGACTGCCATGTTCAAAAATCAATCCCTTGCATCAGGAGACCCCATTATCTAATCTTTGGACCTGCATTGGTCCGTAGTATGCCAGAAACCAGGCCTTGCATTCACAGAATGTGGACAGCACACAAAACCACACTCTAGTACACTGAAAAAATACTCTTCACAGAACAGGTGTCCAAGATTGGAGGTCTACTGCCTTGCATATATCTAAAAATTCAAGTTATCAAACAAGTGTAAAAGACCTTATGCAGACAGGCTGTCCACAATGTTCAGTGGGCATTCAAGCCCAAGATTTACATGATTGTCTACCAAGATCAATTATATTTCCATTAACCTAAGTGTGTGATTACTGTTTCATTGTAATTTGTTCTATTGTTAACAAGTATCTGCCTTTACAGTTGTTTTTTCCTTCAAGGCTGCTTGCTTGCTTGTTTGTTTATCTGACAATTTAATGGGAGCATGGATAAACTTAATCTTGAAGAGCTTAGTGCAGTTCATGATAGGACAGAGAGGACCAGAGAGATCTGTGAAAACTACTGTAATATAACTATTTGAACAAAAGCGAATTTGGAATGAAATTTTGTGAATTTGCACATTTTTAATATTGGTCAATGAATACTGATGTAATTTAATTACGCAATTTTATTTGAAATTTATATAACTAGGGGAAGGAAGATATATATTCAAACTACTCTCAAACTCTTTCAAATGAGCCAGACTACTGTTCAATGTTTCTTGTATATTGCTGCCATTATTTTTGTTCCTTGTGAAAATAATTATGATAAAGAAGTTTTGAAGAATTGCATCAGATAGTGGTTCTATTTCACAAAAGTGGTAAATATAAACCGAAAATCAAAGATGCCAGAGCAGAATATTGGCGGAGTGAATTGCTTCTTGATTTTCTGAGTGCTATTGCCAAGCTAACAAGTATGTTTGAAAAATGAACACAGGGATGGGAGAAGAGCTATTTCCTTGTAATGTGATGAGACAGCAAAACAAAATGAAGGTTTCACAAGTCTTGATCATTTGATTCTTGTTTTTGACACCTTATTTGTCAGGCTCAGCAGCAGCGACTTAATAACTTACCATGCAAAGATTTTTGTCAAGTAAGTGGGAAATAAAAATTAGAGTTACTATTTAAATTACTTGTACAGAATTTCCACTGAAAAGAAGTCATCCCTATTATTGCATGTAAAAAAGTGCAAGACACAATAATTCATACTATCCAAATTAAAGTTTAATTTATTGTGTTTTCATTTTATGAACACAAATGTGTCTGCAAAGAAGTGCTGGAACCATGTAAAACAGACAGGGAGGAAGCTAACTACCAGATTGTAAGGACACAAAGTAATCACACAAGGAAACCCAAACACATTGGTAGCCTCACGTTGCAATGAAGAAGGGCTTACAGTACAGTCAATTTTGCAGCTACAAGTGTGCCTTCCGTCCCCTGTCCAATTGTCTCTCCTATATCTCCTATATGTTGTCTTACATTCATATTTGTATTGGAATAAATAAATGAGTGAGTGAGTGAGTGAGTGAGTGAGTGAGTGAGTGAGTGAGTGAGTAAGTAAGTAAGTAAGTAAGTAAGTAAGTAAGTAAGTAAGTAAGTAAGTAAGTAAGTAAGTGCAAAAACAGCCAGGAAAGTGATTGAAAATGACCCCTCAGCAGTCAACACGAGTACTGATTTACCATCAACCTATCACTTTGGAAGTGAGGGCTTGGCAGAACAAAGAAACAATAGCCAATGACTTAACAACTGGTCATCAAAAGTAAAACAACTAAAAAACACACTGATAGAGAGAATTTTCCTGAGGATGAGGTTCAGCATGAATCTGAAAGCTCAGAAGACTAAACCTCTGGTCCCAGTAACTGACCCAGATTGGATGCAGCAACATTATCCTGGGAAACATATATTTGCCTTCATTTGTAAGTGCTCTCTATGTTTATGTGTGTTTGCAAAGTACTGGTGAGCTTTTAATTCAATGGTTTCTCCACTTGTTATTAGAATTTATACATATGGTGGAATTATTTCATTGTGCAAACATCCTTTCTTTCATCTGATTGAAGTTAATGATAGCCAGGTGGAAAAATTACTGCATATTATTTAATATGTATATATTTGCTTTAATTTGAACAATGGTTATAAAAGACATTGTAGTTACATTTACAAAAAGTTACAATTTAAAGAAAAAGAAACAAAAACTTGAGGAATCTTATAAAAGATACAGATGTACAACTGTCATGGAGAACATCACTAAGACATAAATAGATTTTTCAAGATGATACCTGTGGGACAGCAAAATTAAATGCAAAGTAAATTAATATTATGACAGCTTTGTCATAAAGACTTTGGGAACAGTGATACTGTTATGTTCTAGCACTGAGCCCCTCCAGAAAACAGATGCACACCACTGGTTTTCAATAATAAAGGAATTACTATTTGCAGTTTATTTACAGTTAAAGAATTATTTACAGTTCAAATTGGTTCAAATTAAAACTAAAGCCTTTCAAACAGCTTCACCAAAATATTTAATGAGTCTTATCAGCTGGCTACAGTCCCAGTAGTAGATAAGCATGGGGATAATTACCCAGCTGGAAATAATATTCAGAAGCAGAGACGTCCAAGAGAGTGAACTTGAATTCTGGAGATCTTCAAAAAGCTAACAACCCAAGCTAAAATAACACGAACTAGCTGCTAGAATGAAACACACTGTTCTCTGCAACTAGGCAGAGCTCTGTTCACTCTTAAATAACTTGAGGGCATGACCCATTAGCCAGCAGTACTAATCATGAGTGACTCTTCTCTTAGCCAACCATTCCTGCCTCCTAGATGCCCTCTGAACTCTTACATCTAGAAGAGGCTCCTCCTCTTCCCCTGAGTCACTCATGATACTCAGGGGAAATGAGTCTTTGGAAATACAAAGTAATTCTTAAGAGGAAGTGCTGACTCACTCATGCCAGGGAGTGCATAAGGCCCTGGTTGTTGTTCTGACCCTGACTCCTCATCAATTTCACTGTTCACCTCAGATGCCAGGAATACAGGATGCCTGCCTTACTTCGCCACAGTCTCTGCATTCTCTGAGCCCATAACTATTTACACTGGATGCGAGCGATCCATCACAACATCATATGTAGATTTTGTTTTGGCCCTGTTCAAAGTTTGGTGTGTGTCCGTATCATGTCACTCCCACAGTATAGATAATGTATTGTAATATAAAATATAAAATTCTTAGAAGATTTCCAGAGGCAAAATCTCAAATGATTTGATAATTTGGAATAATTTTAGATAAATATTACTTCCCATACCATGATAATGCAATAGGACCTTTATGTGCAATTAAGTAACTCTGGATCACACAACTGAAATTACTAATTTATCCATTTTTATAGGAATTTGGCATATATAATGGAAAACTCCATTCTCCAGTGAAATCAATACTTGAATATAAACAAAAACACAGAATGCCAAATAGCTAACAGTCAAGAAAGCTTATCATATGCTAGAGGATTCATTTTTGTATTCATGTGACTGACTGTATATATAAGCTCAAGGCCAACTCAATCAATCAGAGAAAGATAAAAATTTGTCAACCAATAAAAACATCAGTTGGAAGATTTCCTTACTACACTAGCAATGACAGATGGTGTTCCCATCTGCAGCATCTGATGCAAGTATTTTAATATACACTGCCCTTGTGATCCACACCCACTCTTAGATCTCAGAAGAGCTACTTAAAATATCTCCTTCTTCCTCCTGATTACAATAATCAGGATTTAATTTGAAAAGCAAAGGCTTTTTTTGTTGAAAGATAAGAAAACAATGCAATCCTATTGCTTATCTCACTAAACATCTGTCTATAATGGCATTAAATTTTAATCTCTTCATTTGGAACAGTTTATGTGGCCTTTCAGAATTTGCTGCAGGCAAGCATATGATATAACATAAAATAGGATAACTTATGTATTATTACAGCTCCATTGTTTTCTCAGTTTGATCTAGGACAAGTCTGCCATCACAGAATTACATTTTCATTTGATTTTGGTCCAAGTTGAAAACAAAGCCATGACATGGATGTGCCTCATTTCTTTTCACAAATAAAACTTTTGAAACAGGATTGAACTGGGAACAGCATAAACTTCTAACCTATTATTTTTAAAGGTTAGAAAACAGATCTATAAAAATCAAGGTACTGTTGTAATATATATTCTTCAATCCATGAAACTCAAATACATATTGAGACCTGAGGCAATAATGTCAAGGGAAAAAATGAAGTGATATTTTTATAATCAGATACAGTAACATTCTTGGCCAATAGAATTTTTTTCTAAGCATTTTTATTTGAAAGTCTATTGGTGGGAATAACTCTTGCTGCTATCTCTTAAATGTATGAGCACAGGTGATCTCAAATCATTCTAGAAAAGTATTCCTATATTTTACAGAATCATAACTTGGCATTATAAATCTCTTCTATTGGAAACAATATGAAAGCGATAGGTAATCATCATCATCATTATCCTTACTTTCTTTCCTGGGTGAACTGAAATGACAAGCAGTTTCTGCAGATGAAACTGGAGGGTCTCATTTTCCCACTTCCAAACAATTACTCCACTGCCTCTTCCAAAGAAAGTCAGAATAAAAGGAAAGGAAAAAAAATTATTTAATGTTTATTTTTGAAGATTTATGTAGATAATTATGATTCTCAGTAGTATAAATTAATTCCAAAATACAATTGCAAATAAAAAATATACAATATTCTAAAAGTAAGATGAAAGCAGTAGGGGTTTTCTCTTGCCTTTACTACAAGTTCGGGAATGGGAAAGTGCATGCGCACAGTGCTTCTGGGTATGTACAGAGCATTTTTTTAAATTTTTGTTTATTAGTTTTTTTCAACTTTAAAAACATCACTATAACTTCGCTATACAGATCTATGCCTATTGTCCTACACTTCTTATATTTCTTACATTACTTCTATATAATTATATACATTGTATTTCATCTTTATACATTTCTGATTTTTCCTATGTCCTTTCACATTTTATTACAATCCTTTGCTTCTACTTTCAATCCAATTATACCAATTGTTCCAAATCTCATAATATTCTGAATTACTTGTTCCCTTAATCTCCATTGTCAGCCTGTCCCATGCCATAGGTTCGCCATCATTGCCCTTCAAGAAAGGTAAAGTTGAGTCTCCCATTTATCAAAAGGCAAAACAGTGCTGTTTTCTCAGAATTCATAATTTACAAGCGTGGCAAAAAATTGCAATTGTTATATCAGTTTTCGGGGGGGGGGGGGGACTTCTTTAAATCTGTGGTTTTTGTTGATACAAACAAAATGAAGTGTTCCACTAATGCATAACTCCCTGATATTGGCTTACAAAATATGAGTTATCAGTTTAAAATGAGCATAAAAATGTTTAGTTTATACTGTTTAGTTACACTGACTGTCAGAATAATACTTACATTGCTGTATCTATCTAGTTGAAAGAAATAGTTCTTGCTTTCTTATAATAAAAATAACAACATGAGTAGCCAACTTCTTATTCTGAAAGCTTTTGACACTTGCATATATTTACATCTTGCAAATGCTTTATTATCAGTCAGGGATAAAAGCTTTTCTCTTTTCTTTTTCTAGAGGAAATTTAGAGTTTGTTTTAGTACTTATGAAAATGAAGAATGTATAATGCTGATGTTATTCCTGCAGAGTTAAGGATAAGGCTGCTAAACATGGTTGTAGTTGAACCATTTTTACTGCTGGTTACATGACAGAAAGTGTTAGGTAGTACCAGTATTGGGTTCTAAATCCCAATGCCACCTGAAATGAGATCCCTCAAGATATTCCTACTGCTCCCACCTTAATGACTTTCTGTAAACTGTTAAAAATTGCATTGTCCTCTTAATTCTTGGGACAGGATATCAAGTCCCTATGCTCTCGATATTCTAATAGACTGTTTTTTTTTCTCGATTATGTATCATTTTCTTTCCATTATAATCTGCACAGGGTAGGCACAAAATTGAATTAAATAACATGATATGAGACTTGTGTAGATTTTTGGTATCTGAGTCAATTAAATATCACCTTAGTTCATGTTTCAGAGGAAATATACTGCTCCTAAGCTTTGTTGAACTAAAACACTAGATCTGGATGGGATCACTAGCTTTCTTTAGAATTCTTCAGATGTTTTGCCTAAACAAAATTATCTAAAATATCTCTTATTTTTCAGGTGAAATTACTAAATGAATAATCAACTCTAATTGTGGTAGTGAAGCATCTAAAACTGAAACTCTAAATTCTAGCTGCTTTCTTCTCATAAGCTTCCAAGCTTCCTACAGTTTACTGCTTCATACTCTTTGTTGTTTGGATAATAGAAAGTTCCCCTAAACACATCTGTTACTGACTCAAGCCTAGCCTAATTATTTTTAGAGCAAGTTTTAATTTATGGAGTTCCTCATTTTATTTATTTATTATTTATAAAATGTATTTGCTGCCCATTTTGTGTCCAATGACTTTGGGTAGCTAATAATATAAATTCATGAACTCATTCCTCGTGAAGACATAATGCTTGTCAATTTTCGTACTTTTCTCACAATTTATTTCTAAGCAAATATTGTCTGTTCTATTTTCTCCAGTATTCTATTCAAGTATCATTAAGCTGCATCTCTAGTCACTTGAGAAGTGGTAGCCTCAGTTGTGATTATCTATAGATCATACAAATTCTTGATTAGCTTTCATATACTGGTTCTGCTACCAGCCCAGTGCTGTCTTGGCTTATTTGTATTTAACAACAATCCTTTTACTCTAATAGACAGAAAGAAAAAAAAGCTATGAGTTTCCTTGGCATCTCCAAAATATTATTTCTAGCTGTCATTACCATGTACTGTATTGCTTGGATTTCCAATATATGGAGATAAACCAGCATTGCATGTAAGGAGATAATAGTGGTATTACTTTAAGAGCTAGGTAGCAATTATGAGCTAGGCTGCAATTTAGCTATATAAGGGAGACAGATGTGCTGCTCTCTGTTACATTCTGTAGTTGCATTCTATTGTGTTGAGCTTTGTTGCATTGTGTCTGTTCTGCTGCCTTATCTTGTAATGTTGGTTATTGGTGTATATATGATGGTTAGTATTACTATCTGAGCTGTGTGCAATATACTGTGTAGAGGGCTATCTGCAATATACTCTGTAGAGAACTCTGTGAAATATACTGTGTAGAGAGCATTGTGCAATATGCTGTGTAGAATATACTATACTGTTGTAAATGTATTTGGAGTAGAATAAGAGAATATGTGCTGTGTGCGAATAAGAGATACTATGGAGATATTGTATATCCTGTGTTGTGGTTAGCTCTGGCCCATCTCCTGCCCCAAGGAATGTGAAGATGGATGTGGGGGAAACATCCACATGCCACAGGTCTGTTTTGCTCTCGATAGAATCTGCTGACGAAGTCTCCTCTGACGAAGGAAGCGTGAGTGACAGGGAAGAGGGGAGTTTGGCAGACAGCCCAGGAGGAGATCAATCATCCTTATCATCCCTGGATTCTGAACAAGAACTTATGACGGACCCACGCATGCGTAGAGTGATGCATAGGAAAGAACAACTGAAGGATTATTACAGGAATTAAGTGAGGCCACCTGTGGTTGGGTGGGGCTGCTGTAATTAGTGCTACAGATAAAAAGAGCAGTGTGCTGGTTTAGCCTCGTGGAAGTTTATCTGATTCATAGTTTCGTCAAGATCGTGTTTTGCTGTTTCCCTGTTCAACACTGTGTGTGGAATTTCTGGACTTTGGAATTGGACTCAATTTCCCAGTTACTAGGTGAGAAATTGCATTGCATTTAACCTGTGCCTTGTGTGTACCAGAAAATCCCTTTGACATTTAAAAAAGGGAGTTGTTACTGCTTTTCTGTTGATAAAGACCTTTTGTTTTCCTTCTATCGTGTGGTGTGTGTCTGTTTGGACTAATTACCCTGTAATTATGGGCGGTTGAGACACGCCAGCAGAACATCCTGTAAATAATACCTTTACTATATGTTGGTCTATATTATTGACTGAATAACCACCATTGCCACATGTACTCTGGTTCAAATATAGTATTTCTATCATTGGGTCTACGCCGAGTGTGGAATGCTGAAAGTAGCCACAGAGTCTTTTCAACTTTATTGTCACTTTCCATTTCCCTATCATTTTAAGGCAGAAAGACACAAAAATTATACCATGTATAAAATAGGATTAATAGCATGGGTTTTTTTAAGCAAAGAAAATCTCCCCAACTATCCACTCCCAAATCCAGAAACAATCCCAGAAAACATTACCATGAAATGTAAAGATTCATCTCTCTTAACTTACAGCACAATCCACGCTGTTTTTCACTTCCCCCATCCAAAAAAAGAAAAGAAAATCTACATTAAATGTAGTTATTGCTTACCCATATCATAAGGAAATAAATTTTTCTTTATTACTTTTTGCTAAGTAATACTATAAGTCTTGCAAACCTGCTTTTTGCAACATTGAATCTTTACTTCCAGTCAGGACTACATTATCGTTGGGGTCATTTCCTAAAGCTCTTTGTAGGTAAGTCACATAATTAGGAAACTTTTTTTGGGTCTAGAAATTTGTCAGGTAGCGCAAGCAAGCCAGTTGTCACAGCATTATAACTACAAAAAACCAAACTGTCCAGTGCTTATTCAAATTACACCATAGTCCTTTTCTTGAGATTCTGCCGCAACCAGTCTGCTATGGTGACAGTCTCGCTTAGAAATGAACTTCCTCATATAGACAAAGCAGGATGTCATTATCAAGATGTTAAATGGATTTCTCATGTGAGACTTATTCCAAACCTGGGAATGAACAGAATGATAAATAGCTTCTCCTGGGCTTATTTCTTATTTCTGCTTATATTTTTTGAGATAGAAATAGTTCATAATTCATATTGCAACAGAATTTATGACTCAAATTGCTAAACTGTGTCACAAGGCCCTAGCCTTGTTGGTAAAGAAGTATGGAAAGTTCTGTAACTCCATGTATTTTATAATCTGTAGAGAGAGGAAAAATCCTCACTTAATGTTCCTAATAAAACCTTCTATTTTTACCTTTACTATTCCAATGATTCTCCATCCATTTTAGCCACTCCTCTCTGTTGAGTAGCGGGAATAATAATAGGAGACAGACTTCAAAAGGAACTTCCTTACTTGGCAACTTTTGTGTACAACCAGCAACTTGCAGTTTGACAGCTAGCCCTTTTATAGGGAGCTGTCAGACACATAAACCAATGGCGTTTTAGCATTTTCCTGCTCAAATGCTGGCCCTGGGTGAAACCATGTAGGCAATTAATACATATAACTCTCCCTGTTTGAGTCTTCTGTACAAATAAGCCTTCACTATCTACTCTCAGACAGTAATAAGGTCAGTATAATTAGATTAGATTAGATTTATTGGATTTATATGCCGCCCCTCTCCGAAAACTAGGGGCAGCTCACAACAAGATAAAAACAATACATAATAACAAATCCAATACCCACCAATCCAATTACAATTTTAAGCTAAAAATTCATAAAAACAACCCCAGAATATTAAAACATGCATACAATTAATCTAACACCAAAACAACATGGGCAAGGGTGAGATGTTTGAGTTTCCCCATGCCTGACAGCAGAGGTGGGTTTTAAGGAGTTTGCGAAAGGCAAGGAGGGTGGGGGCAATCCTAATGTCAGGGGGGAGCTGGTTCCAGAGGGTCGGAGCCACCACAGAGAAGGCTCTTCCCCTGGGTCCCGCCAGACAACATTGTTTAGTTGACGGGACCCGAAGAAGGCCGACTCTGTGGGACCGAACCGGTCGCTGGGATTCGTGCGGCAGAAGGCGGTCCCGGAGATATTCTGGTCCGGTGCCATGAAGGGCTTTATAGGTCATAACCAACACTTTGAATTGTGACCGGAAACTGATCGGCTACCAATGCAGACTGTGGAGTGTTGGAGTGATATGGGCATACTTAGAGACGCCCATAATTGCTCTCGCAGCTGCATTCTGCACGATCTGAAGTTTCCGAACACTTTTCAAAGGTAGCCCCATGTAGAGAGCATTACAGTAGTTGAGCCTCAAGGTGTTGAGGGCATGAGTGACTGTGAGCAATGACTCCCGGTCCAAGTAGGGCCGCAACTGGCGCACCAGGCTAATCTGGGCAAACGCCCCCCTCGCCACAGCTGAAAGGTGTTTCTCTAATATGAGCTGTGGATCAAGGAGGATGCCCAAGTTGCGGACCCTCTCTGAGAGGGTCAATAATCTCCCCCCCAGGGTAATGGATGGACAGATCGAATTGTCCTTGGGAGGCAAGATCCATAGCCACTCTGTCTTGTCTGGATTGAGTTTGAGTTTGTTGACACCCATCCAGGCCCCAACAGCCTCCAGGCACCGGCACCTCACTTCCACTGCTTCGTTGACTGGACATGGGGTGGAGATGTACAACTGGGTATCATCGGCATATGGTTAAGCGCCCCAAGATTACAAATGATACAGAAGAACATCTCTGAGAGGGGTGGGGTCAATGGTTGCGGTGCCATGGGGCTCCCTCACTCTCATGAGGGAATCCCCGAATCCCCACCGTTCGGGGGTCCCGGTTTTTCTGAACCGGGCCCGATCCTCCCTGCAGGAGAGGTGATGCAGTATGTATAGGTATATTAACTTCCCTGTATATGTAAAACACATAATTTCCCCCAATTTAAATGTAATAAAATAAAAGTTTCTTGTAAATTGTAAAGCCATTTGCCTTGTCTTTGTGTGATTGTAGGAGCCTTAAGCATTAAGTCCATCTTGTTGCAGTGATATTCTCTCTGGTTGTCTTTATTGGATTGTATTAAGTTTCTCATCATAACTATCATACCTTCACCACTGAGTTGAGTGCATTGATGTAGCAACACTGAGTAATTGTTAATTATTAGTGGCATTTTAAAGAAAAGTTGTCAGGACCCACAATAATGGAAGTATATACAATACAAAGCACCAAACTCTTTCAAGGTGGATTCTGGAGTCTCTTCCTTTGAAGACTTACCTGCCCCAATAGCACACTGCACAATTATTCCATATTGTCTTTCTATTCCTAAGAGGAAAAAGTACAGCCCAAAATACACATTGAATTGAATGTGCTGTCCATCCTTACTCCGCCTCCTTCCATCCCTCCCCCTTCCTCTTCTAAAATGGTCTGCAACAGTTTATTAGTTATGATGCTTTATTTTGCTAAGCAGAAATACTATTTCACTGATAGTTAGTCTATGATGCATATATTTATATAAGCCATTAATCAAGCCATTCAATTTAGGCTATGATGAGAGATCTATATAGAGTGCTAGTAATAATATTTTCATTGATAATTCTGTACTGTATCTGAAACTGCCTAGATAACATTTGAGCTTGCTTACACATCACCCTCCTATTTTTTTACATGCTTGACTCATGATGTTTGGATCTACTCTAATAAAATCCATGGAACTTCTCCTATCATATATATAATCCAAGAAAGACAGCAAACTTAAAATGTGAGATCTTGAGCTTTAAGTTTGTTTAAGACTAAATAATGTTATAAAAGCTATTTACAGAATGGCTCTAAGACATGAATCACATATCTCTTGACAACAGCAAAAACACTTTCTTTTCTAAGCTGCTAACTGCTAACCTATCTAACAGCACCCTCTAGTGTGTGCTCCAGTATTTTTACTTTTTATAAGCCATCTGGACCTTTTGTGCGAATGGTCATCTTATAGTTAAACTGTCAAGACGAATATATTTATCCCACTTCCATCTGTTCTTATCATTTCTCTTTGATGCTTTGTTTACAATCATTGCTAGTGAAGAAGGAGAGCAGCAACATAGATGCTGCAGAAGATTAGTACTTATGTTTCATTTGTCATTGCTCTCTGAATCTTTGACTCATGGCCACAGAAACATACTGAAAATGAATCCTTCAGGAAAATGGGCAAATGTCTTCAGTGTATGCTAAAATCTGATCAGCAAAAACTGAGGAAAATAATAGTGTTCCCAATATTAATATTAAAATCCAGGCAACTGTAATTAGCTTTCAAGTGGACCAAATTTCATTGAACAAAACCATAATTCTGATAAACAAAGCACAGTGTGTTGGCTTTAGTAATTCTGTACTTTTTCATAACTTCCATTGTTTATTTGTTTTATATCATGTACTTCTTAAGCTCTAAACCTAAGAATTAGATTACATTCCTGCATACCCATTATTTTCAGATTTATATATTTTGTGGCATTATACAATCTATTTAGCTTTTTCAATAAATCTTTTAACCAACAATACACTATCTTGCATTCAAAAGGAGGTAGGCATCACACTATCAACTAAATTGCCTCTCTCTTCATATTTCATATTTATCCATGAATACATTAACAATTGAAGAGGACATAAAACTTCCCTGTGCTATTCCCTGTTCAATGTTAAGTTCTCCATTAGTCATTACATTTATTCTTATGCTAACTTTACTTCCCTCACATTCCACTTATATTACATTCAGGTAAATTAAACTGAGAGGTTATGACTGATTCAATTTAGAATGCAATTCATACCAAAAATGGAAAAAAAACATTGAGATTAAATATTTTAGAACAGGATGCTCAATATCACTGAACATCTGCTATGTGTGATAGTTCCATCAGCTCGAGCAGCAGGCATCAAGTGAGATTTCTATAAAATCAAATGATAAAATGGGAGGACAACTTTTTTTCTCTTAAAATAGATTTAGGACAATAAAAAAAATATGGAATGTATAACTTATTTGATCACACGTAGTAATGCAACATTACAATAGTAACAACACCTAGACTTATATACCGCTTCACAGTGCTTTGCAGGCCTCTCTAAGCAGTTTACAGAATCAGCATATTGTCCCCCAAAAATCTGGGTCCACATTTTTCCAACCTTGGAAGGATGGAAGGCAACCTTGAGCCGGTGAGAATTGAACTGCATTGTAACCACTATGCCACCATGGTTCATTATCTCATTATGTTGGAAGAGTTCAACATATCTGCTATTTACATCTTTATTGTTTCTGACTGTTATTATATCTGCTTTATATATTCACTACCCAGCTTTATCCTGATAACAACAATCAGAGTGTATTCATTCTTATTTCTGATAATTTAACTTGAAGTAGGGCTTCTATATTTGGACTATAACAATCCAGAAGACAATTAAATAATCATTAGATCTATGAAGACTTATTTTTAACTTTTTTCTCTCAGGATCACTTCTCACTTTTATAAATTATAAATTATTTTGTGTGTGGATTATTATTATTATTATTATTATTATTATTATTATTATTATCATTATTATTATTATTAATTAGATTTGTATGCTGCCCCTCTCCGTAGACTCGGGGCGGCTCACAGCAATGATAAAAACAATATATAATGACAAATCTAATAGTTAAACTCTAAAATAACAATAATACATTTAAAAAGTCTAATCTCTGGAGGGAGCTGATTCAAGAGGGTCGGAGCCACCACAGAGAAGGCTCTTCCTCTGGGTCCCAATAGTTACCATATTAAAATTTAAAATTGATGCATTTGATGCCAAAATTGCTTTTCATGGTTTTTTTTTTGAAGAAATGCTAATATTGCATTATTTTTCAAATAGGCTGGTAAATAATTTTGATTTTGTGAAGCCCTAAGAGTGTCTTGGGGAAGTCTAAGGTTCCTAGGAATATTATTTTAGAAATACTGCATTAGGTGATCAATCTTATGATTATCTGGATGTTGCAGTTTCAATAGAACAATTCTACTGGTTACCAATGAAGGCACAGCAGAATGTTCTAAAATAATGGCAGCCTTGGTGGGAGTTTCCACATCCATAAAATCTGAAGATGCTTCCTATCATTTCTCTTTTTTCCCTCAGAATGTGTGAACACTTCCAATCAAGGTTCTATAATGAAGTATTTTCTATGAAAGCCTGGCATTAAGGTAGATGTACATTCAAATCTACCAGAACTGTGCTGAAAAAAAGGTGTGTTTTTTTCTGCTCTGTAGTATTCGTTCATATTTGTTCTGATAGGGTCCCCATCTTTCTTCAGGCTCATTGGAAGTGTCAGATATGATGTGCTGCTTTAATAAATAGCAAAGAGATTATATGCTCATGATCACACAAGGTCTGGAGCATTTCTTCCAAAACATTTTTGTAATATGTGTAGCCCAACCATTTATTCATGCATGCATAAAACTATTAAATGGGATAAGTGATTTAAAGGTATCTCATGAAACAGAATAATGTATCATACAATCATGCTGACTAAAATGTCTGGTGCAAATTAATTTTTAAAATTGAAGCCAAGCTTATAAGAAAACTGAATTTTGAACATTGCATTTAAATATTGCTTTGGAAAGAAAGTGTTCATTTTACCTCTGTTTTAATAAAAGAAAGAAAAAATCATGTAGGTTAACGTTTTGTTGCTCTTTGTGCATGTAGGCATATATCTGAACATATGTATGCATATTTTTGAAAATACATGGCTATCGTAAGTTTGTTTAAATGGAATGAGAAATTCATACTGATCCATGCACATGAATTTGAACAAAGAAATATTTTAGAAGCTGAACATTTTGGTGTGATTAGATCATGAAGTATTCTAAGGAAATGGAGCAGAAAAAATAAAATGAAAACCAAAATGCGATATTTCTCATTTTTATTTTAATGAAAAATACATTGAATCAATACCATTAATAAACTCCTGTGCCTTCCCTTCCTTGTTTTATAGATTTTATGTGGCACATACAGAGATAAAAGAACCCAATTCCCTGTTCTAGGTCACTGTTCATTTGTTCCTAGCTATGAAGGTTATAACAGCGATAATTTAAAATCCAGCCTTATTGACACTTCTACATATGCTTAATTTAGATTCATATAAGTGGCTAAATTAAAGTCAATGAAACTGCTCATGTGCTTAAAGACAAACATATGTGTTGCCATTAAATGAAAAATAAAGTTTAAATATCATAAGTTATGAATGCTGATCATAAGATTTTATTCCAATTTCCATGTTTTATTTCTGCTGGTTTCCTTGTTAGGTATACAGCTCTTTTTTTTTACATTTAACATTTGTTTCTTGTTTCTTTCATAAAAGCAAAGGTACAAACATTTCCCTGTTCTAACACAAGGAATGAATAACTGCACTGCAACCATTTAATGGATACTAATATGATATTACTGAGAAGAACTGGACAATTCCCCCACAGACTCTATGGTATGGAGAAAATTCCCTTATTTTTATCATAGATCACTGCATGAGAATGAATTTGCTGATACAGCTGTCATGGGGAATCATGAAAACGCTCTTGATATGATCCCTATTTGATGCATATTGATCAGTATTTATTCTAGGTTAATTCTTTTCTATTGTGCTTGTTTGAAACCATTTTAGTGTCTCTTCCTATTATTATTATTATTATGTTCCAAACTGACCCCCACCCACATCTGAGCTTCAGCATTTGATATTTCAATGGAATGACCTACTTATGGATGAACTATAAAGCAGAATCTCCCCACCACCACCAAAAATCCCCAGTTTGCATCAGAATTCACTTTTTAATGGAGCCTCTTACTATATTTGCACAGGTTACATTTGATTCTTTCAGTTATTATTTCTTCTCCTTTTCTCTCCTGTTTGTGATATAGGTTCTAATAAAATGTTTATGAATATGAATTGCTCATAATAGGAATGTGATTGGATTTGACTTATTTCTAAACCCTGAAGTGGTAACCCTATGTTTGTAAAAACATAGGATCAGTCAAATGATGTTAATTGATATATATTAAATTGAACTTGACTGTTCCTGGAGCATTTTTCATAATCTTAAAATTAAAAATATAGTATATCTTCAAAAATTGACATTTTTGCCAAACTATGTTCAAGAAAGAGAATGTAATTTTGTGGCTGAAAAATCTGCCTTTAATCATAATATAATGGTTTCACCACGACTATTCAATTCCAGTCCTTTGGCAACAGTTTGTTGGAATAAATATACTGCAATATTGTTAATAATGTTCAGTGATCTTTGGTAATTTGGCTCTTTAGGATAGAAATACAGAATCCAGGGAACCTCCTTAGAGAAAAAACATAGAATTCAGGAGAAATAATAACTTTTTGCTTGGAAAATGCCAAATGTCTATGTTTTTCTGGCAATATTAACTTTATACTGCAGCAATTGATACAATTTATTCATAAAAAATAATCTCACAGAATCTCAGAGTTGAATAAAAGAACCTACAGGATTATTTAACCCATAGACCAAGTCATTTGGGAGCACTGACCTAACATTTAACATGATACTTTTAAGCTCCTTTATTTATTTATTTATTTATTTATTTATTTATTTATTTATTATTTATTTATTTATTTACTTGCTTACTTGCTTACTTACTTACTTACTTACTTATTTACTTATTTATTTATTTATCTTATTTGTTTGTTTTGTCAAGTACATATTGGTGGTATACAAAGATGTAATAATATTCATATACATGATACTAGTAAAAAAAAAGAAACATTAGGACAGGGGACGGAAGGCACGCTGGTGCACTTATGCACGCCCCTTACTGATCTGTTAGGAATCAGGAGAGCTCAACAGTGGATAGTCTAAGGGAAACGTTTGGGGGGTTAGGTGAAGATACTACAGAGTCTGGTAGTGAGTTCCATGCATCAACTACTTGGTTACTAAAGTCGTATTTCCTGCAGTCAAGTTTAGAGCGGTTTACTTTAAGTTGATATCTGTGTGCTCGTGTGTTGTTGTGGTTGAAGCTGAAGTAGTCATTGCAAGGAAGGACGTTGTAGCCGATGATTTTGTGGGCTATGCTTAGATCATGTTTAAGGCGATATAGTTCTAAGCTTTCTAAACCTAGGATTGTAAGTCTAGTTGGATAGGGTATTCTGTTACTGAAATGAATCAGACCACACAGGAATCCTTAAAGACGGTTCCGTTTATTCAGCTCTCTTGCAAGTGACTTCAGCAAGGAACGCGTCTGAGCTGTCAGTGTCAAAACAGCTCTATTTATACTGTAAAGGCTCGCGCCTAAAAGAAACGGCCGTGCGTCTTAACCAATCAGACGCGACCTTGATTTATTCACATTTTAAATTTACAGAGACAGTATTTTTTCAGGATTTCTTTTTACAGACTTAACACCCCTCCCTCATTGGTTGAGAACAACTGTCAATCAGTGAGCCATGTGATGTAATCCTCCAGTCTGCTTGGCCTGCGTGGAGTCCGATCAGACCTGCGCAGATCATTCGCGTCCGGGATTTCCACGGAGGAGGATGGCTCGTTGTGTTCTCTTGCTTGCGGCTGGGCCCGAGTTGGGGCTCCGGCCTGCGGTCGAGGATATGTTGGCGTTGCACCGATTTCAGATGAGGAGGTCGGCTCGGAGTCGTTGGAGGATACTTCTGGCCGTGGTGAGTCCATTTGATAATCAAAAAGTTCAGGCTGTGTGTGAGAGTCTGCTTGGGGGGAAGAGTTTTTGTTAGCGGCCTGTTTGTTGTCAGGTGTTATACGCCCCCGCAAGTGATCTATGTGCCGCTTCCATGTGCGGCCATCCTCTAGTAGAATAATATATGTTTTAGGAGCTGTTTGCTGGATTATTTTCCCTTTGAGCCAATTTAAACCCCCATCAAAATTTTTTTGCAAATACATTTTGCCCTAGGTACAAACTTCTTTCAGGGTTTACACAGATTACATCATTATAATTATTTGTACAATAACGGGGGTGCAACCTGTCCAGAGGGGACCTTATTTTTCGACCCAATAAAATTTCTGCAGGACTTTTGTTCGTGATGGAATTTGGGGTTATATGCTGCATTAATAAAAATTTATCTAAATTGTGTTGTATTTCTCCTGGGCCTGCCCTGCGTAGTGCTTCCTTGGCTACCCGAACATAACGTTCTGCCAGACCATTAACCCATGGGGAATAAGGAGATGTGAGGGCGTGTCTGACCCCCAAATTACTTAAAAAACATTCAAATTGTCTGGCAGTCAATTGTGGCCCGTTATCAGAAACCAGGATGTCTGGACACCCATGGGTGGCAAACAAATGGTACAGAGCCTTTATAGTGGCGCAAGTAGTGATGTTTTGCATGGCTATTATTTCTACCCATCTAGAGAAAGCATCTACTACAATAAAAAAATTCTGAGATCCAATAGGGCCCGCAAAATCGATGTGTATACATGACCATGGCCCAGAGGGTTTCTCCCATTCAACCGGTGTTGTCTTAGGGGGATTGGGACGTGACTCCTGGCAAGGGTCACAGTTTGCTACCCACTGCTCGATGTCAGTGTCTAGGCCTGGCCACCACAAGTGTCCCCTGGCCAAACCCTTCATTCTGACAATGCCTGGGTGGCCCTCATGCAGCATACATAACACTTTCTGTTTTAGGCTGTTGGGAATGACCACCCTGTCACCCCATAACACACAACCCTTCATGTAGGACAATTCCAACCTTTTTGATTTAAAATCTGTTAGTCCTGCTTCCTCAGGGCCTCCCAACCAACCCCTTTGAATACAATTGATTACTTGTAGTAATGTTGGGTCCTTCCTGGTGTATTCAGCTACCTCTTTGGCTGTGGTCAAAGGGTTTTCCTCGAAGTCTAAAAGCAATATGTCCTCTGACGGGGTTGGGTCTTTAACTAAGTCTGCCATGGGGCATCTGCTTAAGCCATCTGCATGGTTTATTGCTTTTCCACCTTTGTGGGATAATTCGTATTGATAACCTGATAAAAATAGTGCCCACCTAATTAATCTGGGGGACATGAAAGGAGGAGTTGGCTTGTTAGAAGCTAGTAGACCTAAAAGGGGTTTGTGATCTGTGATTAGTTCAAATTTCCTCCCACACAGGTAGTTGTGAAATTTCTTCACGCTAGATACTAGGGCCAATGCCTCTTTGTCCAGTTGGCTATAATTTCTTTCGGCCATGGACAATGTCCTGGAGAAAAAAGCGATTGGGGCTTCTGTTTTGTTAGGCATTATATGGGCCAATACTCCGCCTACCCCATAAGCCGAAGCGTCACATGTAAGCCTTATGGGCAATATTGAGCTGTATTGAACCACTACGCTTTTAGATGTTAACAATTGTTTTATTTTGCGAAAAGCTTCGCGCTCAGGTGTGCCCCAGGTCCAGGGAATTCCCTTCTGCAGCAGTCGGTGTAGAGGTTCTGCTGCCGTTGCCTTCTGTTTTAGAAAGACAGAATAAAAATTAAGAAGGCCCAGAAATGCTTGGAGTTCTGTCTTATTATTTGGCTCGGGTGCTTCTGTTATGGCTTTTAATTTTTCTGTTGTGGGGTGGATTCCCTCACCGTTTATTCTGTAACCCAGGAATTCGATGCTGTTGGCTCCCCATACACATTTGTCTGCTTTTACTCTCAAACCCCTAGATTGTAGTCTGGACAATACTTCTCTAATTCTTTCATTTAATTGTGATTGGTTTTCCCCTGAGATAAGGATATCGTCAAAATATGGGGTGGTTCCTTTGATGCCTGCCAGTAAGCGCTCCATGAGGCTTTGGAAAATGCCTGGGGCTATGCTAACCCCAAATTGTAAGCGGGTGCATCTGAAAGCACCCCTGTGAGTTACTATGGTCTGTGCCAGAGATGTGGCCTCATCGACCGGGAGCTGTTGGTATGCCTGTGCAAGGTCGATTTTAGAGAAGACCCTTCCCTCCCCTAGTGAATGCAGGAGCTGTTGGACTACTGGAATTGGATAAGGGTGGTGTTGTAGGGCTTTGTTAATGGTTGCTTTGTAGTCTGCACAGACCCTTAATGAACCATCAGGTTTAAGCGGTGTTACTATAGGGGTTTCCCATGGCCCTTGCTCCACCGGGACTAAGATGCCCTGAGCTATTAGTTTATCCAGTTGGATGTCCAATTTAGGGAGGAGCGGTAAAGGAACCCTGCGAGGCTTGAGTCTGACAGGGGGAACCTTGGGGTCTAGAGAAAAAGAAATAGGGGCCCCATTATATGTGCCCAATGTAGGGCTGAAAACCTCAGGGAACTCATGCACAAAATCAGGAATATCATTATCAGCATTAATTTTACAAATTCCCAATATTTCAATGCCCAGAGGAAACATCCACGTTAACCCAAGGAGGGAGTGTTTAGCTCCCTCAACCACAACCAATGGAAGAGAACATTTACATTGCTTAAATTGGACAGGCACATCCACTTTGCCTAATACAGGTATAACATTTCCCTGAAAATCCCTTATGACCAGAGATGTCTGCATAAAATCAGTTTTAAGAAAATTTGGCATATACATTTTGAATTTGTCCCAAGGCATAATAGAATACTTTGACCCTGTGTCCAATTCGAAATTACAAGGTTTGCCATTTAAAAGTAACGAAATGACAATTTTGCTCCCTTTTTTCGTATTTGCGCAATTTACGTAAGTTTGTGCGTTACCTCGTGAGTAGTCACGGTTAACGGTGGAGTAGTTTCTTCGGTTGAAGCCTCTGGAAAATTTGTTGTCTCGCGGTTGTTGTGCCTGGTTGTTAAATCTTTGTTGGCGGGGTGCAGAGAAGGACTCCTCGGGAAGGGGCGCTCTGCATGCCTCGGCGATGTGCCCGCGCCGGTTGCAGCGGCGGCAAATGGCGTCTCGGAACGGGCAGCGTTGTCGTGAGTGGTTCCCTCGGCATCCGGGGCAAGGGTTGGATGATCGTTGGTATCTGGGCTGTCTGGGTTGGTCAGATGGCAGCAGGAGACAGGTGTCGTTGTCCGTAGCAGCTGGGCTGAGGTCATCAGGTGCCTCGGCGTGGGAGACAGCAGCGGAGATTTTAGAAACGGTTTCTTTTTTCTCGTATTCTTTGAGTTCTTTTGCGGCCGCGTCAGCTACTTCGGCAGTTTGAGCCAGCTTAATAACAGATTGAAGCGTTGGCTCGTCTTCAGTTAGGATTTTATTGCGGACTGCGGCGTTTTTCATTCCAAAAATAAGAGCGTCGGTGAGGCGAGCTTCCGGGCTGTCAAATTTGCACTTTGACAGCACCGTACGAAGTTGCGTGGCGAATTGGTTTATGGATTCCGACTCACGTTGTGTCATTCTTGAAAATTGGTGTCTGTAGACTACGGCAGGTTTCGTTGGCTTAAAGTGATTGGCGAGTCTTTCTTGAAGGTCGTCCCACGGAACAGCTTTAGCCGGGAGCGGGTCGGTCAGCGTTTGGACGAGGTCGAAGATTTCTGTACCGCAATAATTGAGAAAAATCGCCCGCTTCCTGTCGGCTTCGGCTTCTCCCATTCCTGCCGCTTCGAGGAAAATCTCGAATTTTGCCATGTAGGCGTCTCATGATGACTTTTCGGGGTCGAAGTAGTCGGGAGGCCGGCCGATCTGGAGGTTGTTCATTCTTGACACGTGGATTCGTCGCTCTCTTGTCGCCAGTGAAATGAATCAGACCACACAGGAATCCTTAAAGACGGTTCCGTTTATTCAGCTCTCTTGCAAGTGACTTCAGCAAGGAACGCGTCTGAGCTGTCAGTGTCAAAACAGCTCTATTTATACTTTAAAGGCTCGCGCCTAAAAGAAACGGCCGTGCGTCTTAACCAATCAGACGCGACCTTGATTTATTCACATTTTAAATTTACAGAGACAGTATTTTTTCAGGATTTCTTTTTACAGACTTAACAGTTACAAGTGGAGGGGTCTTCTGGTAAAGCATCTCTAGACATTTTCTAGAGTGTTTATGTCTGAAATGTGGTATGGGTTCCAGACAGATGAGCTGTATTCAAGGATTGGTTTGGTGAAAGTTTTGTATGTTCTGGTTAGTAGTGTGAGATTACCAGAGCAGAAGCTACGTAGGATAAAGTTAACAACTCTTGAAGCCTTTTTGGCAATGTTGTTGCAGTGGGCTTTGGCATTTAGGTCATTTGATATGAGTATTCCAAGGTCTTTTACAGAGTAAGGGTTATCTGCAAGGTCTTGTCTATTCAGCTTGTCTTTGGTGTTCTGATTCTTTTTGCCAATGTGTAGGACAGAGCATTTTTGGTTGAAATTTGGAGTTGCCAGATGTTTGACCATTCTGACACAAAGTCAAGAGTAGCAGTGTTATCGGTGGTGTTGAACAGTTTTACATCATCGGCAAAGGGAACACAGTTGCTTGTAATGTGATTGCAAAGGTCATTTATATAGAGTATGAAGAGTGTTTGTCCAAGTACCGCTCTTAACCAGAACAGGATTAGATATAGTGCTCCCTATTTGGACAACTTGTCCTTCATCTGAGAGAGGAAAATAGAAAATGAAAAATTTCTAGTTCAACTAAATAGAATAAATACCCAAAAATATGTGCCCAATATGAGGTTTTTTCCAGTCAGTACAATTTCCTGGTAACCCCGCAGACATAGTGATACAGCTTTTGTTGTCAATGGTCCAGAAGAAATCAGTGACTGCTTTTTTATAGCATGACATAAAATTTTCAGTGTGACCACAGTCTTGATATTCCCTGGTAATGGTCCATAAAAGTACTAAACATAGTCACTTGAGTGAGATGGGTAGGGCCAAAATGAGATGAATGAAGAAATGGACAAACAAACAAACAAACAAACAAATAAACCCTGCTTAGATTCTGAATGTTATTGGATGCTGCCACTAACTGAAATTAAACTATCATTACAGATTATGCCAATCTGTATTTAACATTTCCCTTCTTCCTCAAGATTAATCTTCATTGTGCAATCTTAGTGATCATTTCCTAAATATAATATAATATAATAAATATTAATAATACATATCATATATTAATATAATATAATAATATTGTTCAGTTCTTTTAAAAAAATAGGCACTATTTTGCATCAAAGTGTTTTGTTCACGAGTTTATCCTCATGAATTTATCTTTCTGTGCTTTCTTTGTATGGAATGAAAGTAAATTTATATGCATTAAATCTAGTGTTGGAAAATAGAGCTTCAGTGGTGCACTGGTTAGAGTGCAATACTGCAAGCTATTTCTGCTGATTGCAGTTTGGCAGATCAAATCTGGGTAGGCTCAAGGTTGACTCAGCCTTCCATCCTTCCAAGGTTGGTAAATTGAGGACCCAGATTGTTGGGGGCAATATGCTTACTGCTTATAGCATGCTATAATGCTATAATAGCACTAATACATTGCTGATAATTTACTTGAGCACTGGAAAGGAAAGGTCCTTCTGCTGAGATCAGTGTCACTATTATTTGTTTTCTGCTGGCCTAGCCAATGATTTCCTATCTAAAACAGGTAGCCTGAGATAGATTTGTTTTGCCTTTAACCCAATTTAAAGCCACAAAGAAATGAGTCTTGGATCTCAGCAGGGGTGGTCTTCACTTACCTTCTTTACCGGTAGGCATCACAATGAGAGTGCACGTTTTGCTGGTCATCACTGCCAGTTTAGCAAAAGGCGGTAAATTTCTGCTACCAGTTCTAAAGAATCTGTCCGAAATGGCAGCAAACCACCACTGATCTGCAGACACTGATAATCCTAGCTTCTTCTGAAGTATATTTTAGATTAGTAACACCTGGAATGGATGGAGGTGGTCAAAAAAGGTAAGATGGCCTAAGTAGCACCTGCATATATGGTATGCAAAGTAGCACCTGCATATATGGTATGCAAAGGAGGTCTATACTGAACATATACTGAAACTGCTTCTTCCATCTTGCCTTTCCTAAACTATTCCCCAATTACTGCAGATGCTATTGCTTCAATTGCTTTTTCCTCTTTTCAGCATTAAATACAACACCTTTTCTATTACCCTTCTGCAAATTTATTCAATATGTCTTTTCTGATAGTTCAGTTCCATTATTAATAGTGGGGAGGGTTTTAAATATAAACTTTCTGTTTCCTTTATTTCTAAATCTGTCAGCATTTTACTCCCATATTTCTAGTTTCACGTTTGGCAAGAAACCTCTGTTTTCTTCCTTTTAAGTCTGAATGCCTAAATAACGTGCCCCATTTTCCAGGTCCTTCAGCTTAATTACAGTTTGGCAGTAATCCCTGCTTTCTCGTAACAAAATAAGGGAGGAAATGGGAGAAACAAATAAATATCACTTTTGTCTCTGCATGTTCACCCTTCTGCCAATCAAAATAAAGCAAAACGTCATATCATAAATATGCATCTTTTGATATGTTGCCATTTTCTTATAATAATGTTTATCTTCTCTGTGAAGGAGCACCATAAAAAGTGAGCAATATCAAAAGCTACCTTTCCATAAGCATATAATAGACCAATTCCAGAGAGATAAGTTTCCAGTTACCCAATCATATGAATTGATTTCAAAGCTGAGGTCAATTAATTATTAGATGCTGGGCAAGATAACAAGACTGTTCTGCCAAACTTTGTGAGAAGAAATTCAAGCTGTCATTGCCAAGTTAACTTCCACAAGCAAGATGGATTTACCTTTTAAATCAGACCTGTATTCACAAGGAAGCAATTCATTAATACATGGCCACTTATATAGGTTTGTATATCATTTGTGTGTGTGTGTGTGTGTGTGTGTGTGTACGTGCCCGCACAAACCTTATGGAATAGTAATTTATTACAACTCTTCTAACAGTCCATTAGTCAAATATAACCTTGGGGGTTTTCAATTGTAGGTGAAATTTTCTTTTAATTCCTATTTGCAGTAATGTCTATTTGAATGGATGCCCACAGTAATGCAGTGCAAACTGAAAAATATTGCTAATCCTTTTATTGTTTCTGTATTAATATGATATGTAAGGGACAATATGTAATAAAGCAAAACACATAAATGTCAAAATATATATCTTTATATCATCTATAGCTATAAATCACAGAGGGAGTCAGACAGATCAGACAGGCAGATATTGGAAAATACAGTAAATAACTTTGTTCAATTTTTCAATGGTGATTTAATGTTTAAACCTTACCTACTAGGGAATGACAGGCAGAAAAAGGTGCTGGTCATTATGACTTATTATATAACATTTTGACTCTTCATGGATGGGATCTATTACAATGCCTGGAGCAACATCTTCCAATAAAGCTATTCATGTCAGTGTGGAAAGAGGGGTCAGTTTAATAGACCAACATTTTTTAGGTTCCTTAGAGTTTGATCTTCTCTCTGCTATGGCTTAAGAACTATATAAAAACTCGTGGTAGAGCTGTATAACATGTTATCTTCTTTTCATCTTTCTCTTCTTTTCTTTTCATCTCATGATTTATGTTGATTGCCTTTATTTAGTGTCCTATTGTGATTTATGTTTTTTGCTTCTTTAGTATCTTATGACTATCACTGACTTTGTATCTTATGATTTATGATGATTATATTTTATTATGATGATCATAATGTATTACTTATTGATTGTATGTACACTGAGAGCCTATGCACCAGACAAATTCCTTGTGTGTACAATCACACTTAGTCAATAAAAAATTCTATTCTAGTCTATAAATGCTTTGAGATAGGTTATCCATCAGTTTAGGAGTGAGGTGATATTAGGACACTGATGATACATTTTTACATTTCTCCTCAAGCAAATGCCACTGAACTCTTGACTCAGAAAAAGAATGGATGAAGAATGGATGTAAGAAAAGCACTGAAGCTAAAGTGAAGCAAATCAGAGTTTCTGTTTATGTAAATGGCTCAATTAATAACTCTCCATAGGATGATGTTTCCCTTTGAAAAAGCAGGATACTTACAAGCAGTGGAGGGCTACCAAAATTTTTACTACCACACTGTGGGAGTGGCTTATGCATGGCTCCCTGCATTTTCTTTCAACATATTTCAATGCAAATTGGGTGCTCTGGGGTGGAGTTCCATTTTTGCTACTCCACTGAGTTCCTCCCGCCCCCGGTCCGGGCAGTAGCCCACCCCTGCTTACAAGTCCTCCTGGACTCACAGCTACAGCTACATGGGCTAGTGAAAACAATGTCCAAATGTAGGTGATTTGTGAGGGAAAGGGTCAGATGCCCTCAGGTAATGTTATTGAGTTGTATCCTCTATTCTGTGAAATAATCTTTCTGTAAAGGTCAGGCTAATACTTCCAGAAATTGGAAGGCCAATAATTTTTGGGGAAGGCAGTTGTAGACTGAGGGTTGATGTCGTTGTGCTCACTGCATTTATTCTATTCTGTTTACAGTGTCTGTTGCAATTTTATTTTATTTCATTTATTTTATTTATAGTTTCAAGTGGTAGAATCCTTGATTTTTAAAGAAAAGCTGTTTTACATTTTGTTTTGACTTTATTTATTTATTAGATTTATTAGATTTGTATGTCGCCCCTCTCTGTAGACTCAATGAATTTATTTATTTATTTTTTACCCCAGAAAGTATCACAAAAGTTTTTTCCAGACCACTTAAGCTCCTAAAACAGACTAAATTAGTGATCTTCGTTGAAGGTCTGTGCTACTCTGTTCACATATTTTACTGTCAAAGGAAGGTCTAAAAAACTTCGGTGCATTCTGTCTTTGTTATGAGAGCCATGTCTGTTGGGAACAAGGCTAATATCAATTCTGGCAAGAGCTATGGCTCTATAATTGGCAGGATGCATCATCAGCAACAGTTTCCTGTGTGATCATCTCTAGCAGACAAATGGAGCAAGAAAAATAAATTTGCTAAGTAGAACACCTATGAGATTTGTTTGTTTGCTTACTTTTTCATCAAGTCACATCTTGTCTTGTTGTTCTAAAAGCCATTAGAGCATATAATAAGAGTGTCAACCAATTAGAACCTTCTGTTTGCAAATAGCTGGCAAGTCATTTCTCCTCTTCTGCTCTATTATAGAGACTGGCCTTGAGCTCAGAGGGATGTTTTGAAATAGAATCTGGGCAGAATTGCCTGAGAAGGAAAAGTCTGAGATTCTGGTCATTTTATTAACTGTAAGGCGGACATTGTTATAAAAATTGGAGAGATTAACAAATTACTACTAGAAAAGGAAGAATACATGAGCTCAAGATTTTGCATGATGCAGTGAAACTTTGAAGAACAGATGAAAACTGTCTGTACTGTCACCATAAGGTGTCTATAGTACTAACAGGGATGGCGTCTAACTTATTTATTTAATTATTTTATTTTGTTTTGTTTTGTTTTATATTTTATTTTATTTTATTTTATTTTACTTTATTTATTTTACTTTTTACTTTACTTTACTTTACTTTACTTTACTTTACTTTACTTTACTTTACTTTACTTTACTTTACTTTACTTTACTTTATTTTATTTTATTTTATTTTATTTTATTTTATTTTATTACATTTGTATGCCGCCCCTCTCCATAGACTTGGGGCAGCTAACAACAATAATAAAACAGCACATGACAAATCTAATATTAAAATAACTAAAAAACCCTTATTAAAAATCAAACATACACACAAAAATACCATGCATAAATTGTATAGCCCTGGGGGGGGGGGGAGGAATATCTCAATTCCTCCATGCCTGACGACAGAGGTGGGTTTTAAGGAGCTTACGAAAGGAGAGAAGGGTGGGGGCAATTCTGATCTCTGGGGGGAGCTGGTTCAAGAGGGTCGGGGCCACCAGAGAGAAGGCTCTTCCCCTGGGTCCCGCCAAACAACATTGTTTAGTCGACGGGACCCGGAGAAGGCCAACTCTGTGGGACCTATCCGGTCGCTGGGATTCGTGAGGCAGAAGGCGGTCCCGGTGATATTCTGGTCCGATGCCATGAAGGGCTTTATAGGTCAACACTTTCAATTGTGACCGGAAATTGATTGGCAACCAATGCAGACTGCGGAGTGTTGGTGTAACATGGGCATATTTAGGGAAGCCCATGATTGCTCTCGCAGCTGCATTCTGCACAATCTGAAGTTTCCGAACTGGATTGTCAAAGTGCAACAAGAATGTAATAGCATTTATGATATATAAAAGGAGAAGATGGCAGATTAATATATATCCTGCTCAGATTTCCTCTTACTTTTTGCCACAATGTATCACTTAATATCTGGCGCTGATATTTCTTACAGGCATTCTTCCTATGCCCAAACCTCTGCTTCTATGGAAGGGCTTCCACAAGGCTAATCCTTCAATTTCTCAAGGAGAGAAAAAATGATTTAGGATTATTTCTCTGCCATATTCATTTGCAGCACTTTCATCCAGTTGAAAGAGACAGTTTTGATGCCAATGATCCAACAGTTAAAAAAAAAAAGAAAGGAAGTTGAATGAGATATCTTGCATATATAGTTTCTTATCTTCAAATACAATTTTCTAATGATCAGTAATGGTTTCTGAAACCCATTTCTCCAATAGCCTACAGAAACTATATCTAGGGTTTTTTTTAAAAAAAACCAAGGGGATATATATGTTTTTGAATATCATGGAAGGATGGGATAAGAAGCAGTTGGTTGAAATAGGTGAGAAACCTAACCAGTCTTAAGTTAAAATTAAATTGAGTTTTTGAGTTAATTTGAATACTGATACTTATCCAGGATTAGGGCCAGACTATAATAAGAGTCTGCTGGAGAAGGACGGCCTAGAAATCTATAATAAACAAACGAACAACCAAATAATGAGGCAGCATTGGTTGCACTTATGGATGAACTTTTGAGGATTTGGGATGGAGGGTGGTGTATTCATCCTGACTCTTCTGGAGTTCTCAGTGGATTGTGATACTATTGCTTTGTGAAAGCTCTAATTGATAGTAAGTGAATCTAATGGACAGAAGGGAAAAGAAACAATAAAATCTTGTTTATATTTCTGGATCCCAATTTTTCTATTCCTTCTGGCAACCATTTGAGACCCTCCCATGGCTATCTCCCTGTATTTCTACAAAAGATCCTTGGTCTATAAATACTTCCTGATAGGAGTTGCTGCATTCAGTCCATAATAAGGAAAAATGGTATGATCAGACAAAATTAGCAAGAATCATAATAGACAGAAATAGGTGATAGATAGATAGATAGATAGATAGATAGATAGATAGATAGATAGATAGATAGATAGATAGATAGATAGATGGGGGGGAGAGAGAGATAGTGAGGCAGCTCTCTTCTTTTTTATATAGCATATGGAAATCTGTTTTTCATATTCGGAATTAATAAAATCAGGTAATGGAGATAAACTATTAGCTTTCCCTGCTTTTAGTACAGAAGAGAAAAAAACTTGCAACAATCATTTAATCTGGAGGACAGAAGGAAAAGGGGGGACATGATCGAAACATTTAAATATATTAAAGGGTTAAATAAGGTGCAGGAGGGAAGTGAACACAAGAACAAGGGGACACAATCTGAAGTTAGTTGGGGGAAAGATCAAAAGCAACATGAGAAAATATTATTTTACTGAAAGAGTAGTAGATCCTTGGAACAAACTTCCAGCAGACGTGGTAGATAAATCCACAGTAACTGAATTTAAACATGCCTGGGATAAACATATATCCATCCTAAGATAAAATACAGAAAATAGTATAATGGCAGACTAGATGGACCATGAGGTCTTTTTCTGCCGTCAGACTTCTATGTTTCTATGTTTCTATCTTTTGGATTAATATTGAATATAATCATATTCTCATTCATTTTGTTGAATTAAATGGAGCAATGGGTTAAGAGGTAAAACAACAACAACCCTGGAAGGACACAGAATCTAGCATATTGCTTTTTCCAATTATCTTAAAATAGATTTAGTCCTAGTGAATTGAACCTAAAGGTTTTTTTTCCAAATGACGAAACTGAAAAAGGCAGTTGCTCAAGATTTCCATGGGGAATCTGAAATTCAGTAACAATTCAATAGGAAATGGCAAACATTATTGCCTTCCTAAAAGAAGAGAGAAAAGAAAAAGAAATAAAAGAGAACTACTCGGAGCTATTTTAACCTAACCCTACTGAATGACGTGTATATTTTGTCTATTTGGTATCCTTATGTATCACATCTTTCCTCCTTATTCCATTAAATATGTTATTTCTATATGGTAAAGAAGTAAAATAAATCCATTATAAATTTCTATAAAAATAGATATGCAAGATTTATCCACACTGATTATGTGCAATAGATGGCAGTTTCAAAACGTATGCTAGGTGTCTGACTTTTTCTATGTATTAAAGAAGCATGGTGTCAGCCTTACTTTTTAAAAACAAGATTGCATGGGGAATTCAGACTAATTATACATCCATTCAAATTAACATCAGTGGAAGGTATATAGAAACACTATAGATGCTGTGAGAACTGTACATAGAAATAAATGTGAATATTTAAAAGTTTATTCATGATGTGTAAGAACCCAATAAAAACCCACCACCACCACCACCACCATCCATGATTTAATATCTATAGCTCTGTATTTCTAAGGATTACCATACCAATGCCCAAAGTTGGTTTAAGGCAAGTAGTATCAAAATTGAACAAATAAGTTATTTCACAACTTCTTGTTGTTGTCATCAGCCATGATTCAGTCATGTCCAACACTCGGCCATTCTATGGACCTGTACTCTTCATGCCTCTTTTCTTGCATGCCAACTTCAGATGCCCCATAATGTCATCCAAGTATTAGGGTAGTCTCTTCTCCTTATTCTCCTGATCATCATGGATGATTCTACGATTCTACGAGTCTACGGAGAGGGGCAGCATACAAATCTAACAAATACAATACAAATACAATACAATGATTTTTCTAGTGAGTCAGCTCATTCAAAATCCCACAGCACTGCTTCTTCAATTTTCTCTCTTTTTAGAGGTAAAGAAAATAACTTTTTGTATGGGAAAGTAATCTCTTGCTTCCCTCTTCATTTGTCTTCATAGTTTTTCATCCCATAAGTAAGGAAATCGAGAGTTTCTTTCTGAACATTTAACTTGAAGGAATTCATAACTATGCTCTCAATATTTAGTGAATTACTTTGACCTTTCAGTGCCAGAAAAATGTCTCCAGATGTTCTTAATGTTCATTACCATTGCTGCTTTCTTAGGAGGTAACTAAGGGAAATCAGCAAGAAGTGACACATTAAATACATAATCTGCTGTGACATTCTAGATCAGCTAATTTGAAAGGAAGAAGTATTGTACACTTCATTTTTATGCAATTATTCCAAATTGTGCCTGTCTGATTTTGCCTTTTTGCATTTAATCATGAAATGTTGCACCTCATGATTCTTGACAAATCTATTTTTTCTTTTATTTACACTGAGAGCATATGCACCAAAGACAAATTCCTTGTGTGTCCAATCACACCTGGCCAATAAAGAATTCTATTCTATTCTATTCTATTCTATTCTACTCTACTCTACTCTACTCTACTCTACTCTACTCTACTCTACTCTACCCTACTCTACTCTATTCTATTCTAAAGTAAAGAACTACAACATATGTGTCACTTGGAAAAGAGCTGCCATATCTAGTGAAAATTCAGACTCATTTTTAAAACAAAACTTTAGAACTTGATTTGGCATCAGAGGTGGTATTCTGCCAGTTCGGACTAGTTCAGGTGAACCAGTACTAGTGACCTGCCAACCTGCCCACTTGCCCCGGCTCTTTGCCATCCCATTTAGGCACATTTTAAAGCCACATGCATGCAGAAAAGCTCATGCACAGAAGGCTGTGTGCATGCATGGATGGGATGTGTGGATGGGTCACACACTCACATTTGTGAACTGTTAAGGAAGGTAAGTGAATGCCACATCTGGTTGGTACCCTTTCCTCTTCTTTTCTGCTATTTCTTCTGCTGAGTTATAAAGTATAGTGGTAGGGTTTCTGCCTTCCTGGGCCCAGTTTTCTATTCTGCATTATATCCCAGTCCATGCATAGAAATTATAGGAACAAATCTATATACAATGTGCACATAGAGACACATGCACAGGGGTATTTAAATTTTAAGAATAGTATTCTGCTGGAGACGGGATGGAATGCTAAGTAGTGTCTGTCTGCAAATCTATCATGTCATGGGAAGTAGATTTTGCTATCAAGGCAGCAGATTTGGAATTTTCTAATGAATTTCAGTTGCATAATGAGATTGGGAATGACCTTGGGAGACAAATGGAAGACCTGCAGGCTAGACAACAGTCAGATAAGTAGAAGGTGAGTCTACAGAACCAGATATCTCTGATCTTCCCTAGTTTATTATTTATTTTTGTTTGTTTTATTTCTATGCCGCCAGGATATAAAATACATTTAAAAACATCATAAAAGATTAAGAAAAAAATCACATACATACATATCATTCAAGGCTGGACCTGATAAGATTGTGAGATCAATGGCCTCAAGCCTGCCGGAAAAATAAAGTCTTCTTTGCTTTCCAGAAGGCCAATAGAGTGGGGGCAGTCTGGATCTCAGGGGATAGTTGTTTCCAGAGAGCCAGGCAGCCACAGAAAAGGCCCTTCCCTGCGGCCCAGCCAGCTGACACTGCTTAGCTGAAAGGACCTGGAGTAGACCAGTTCTGTGGGATCTTACCCATAGTTTCTTATACTATAAAGACAAAGGTGGGAAAGATGGACTTGAGATTTTCAAGATTGATGCCAGTCTTGCCCAGGGATGTGTTCCTCCCAGTTTAGACCAGTTCACCTGAATTGGTAGCAACCCGCTGGGGATGTCACTGTTCTGCTGCTTGAAAGAGGGCACTGACATTTATTCCTTCCAAAGCCCAACTGATCAGCTCCTCAGCTGTTATTTCAGGTTAATTTTAACATATCGAGCATAAATTTAGTCAGTAAAGTATGTCCCTCCTTCCTTCCTCTCCCCTTCAGAAGAAACCAATTATTTTTCTCCATGTAGATCCTCTTTGGCAGAACCAGGTACCTCTAAAAAAATTGTGCTTGATTATATCATTGCTTTTTAAAAAAGAAATGTCATTTAAGACTGATTCATCTCTTATCTGGGAGACAGGAGGATTTTGAATGGTGACACTTTTTCTTGCCGCTAATAATATAATTTGACATGGAATCTATGCATACTATTTCACTCTTATTTAATTTTAAAAACACGTTTCAGTAGTCACCTATACTTTTACTGTTTTTCTACTTTTCTCTGTGCATTTTGTAGAGAATTTATCTCTTTCATACATACACTAATAATTATGCCATAGTCTTTTCCCTACAACAACAAGAGTGGGAGGAATGAGGGGAGAGAGAAGGAAGGAGAGAAGAAAGGAGAGAGGAAGAGAGGGGATGGAGGGAGAGTGAAAGAGAGAGAGGGGGAGAGAGAGAGAGAGAGAGAGAATGAGACCCACCATTCATATGAACGGTTATATATTTTAAATCCATGGGAAAATAGTAAAGAAATATTGATGAATCTAGAAAAATGGCCATATAGAGGCCACTATTTCTCTAAGATGTATTTCATTGGATTCTTATATTTAGGAAGGTGATTTGATGGCAATATCTCTTCCATTTGATTTTACAATGACATTATTTGACTAATCTCCTAAAACTTTATCCAGAAAGAAGCAGGAGTTGTTGCTGGAGAGTTAGGTATGGGGGAAATGGACTGGGTGTAAAAAATGTCAAGAAGACAGCCACAACCTCCTGATCCAATCCCTGCTCCTTCTTACTTCAGGGAATAATGTTTCTTTAATAAGCCTGTACTCTGTCACAGTGAGTGAAACTGTTGTGATTCTCTTTTCTGAGATGAAAGTACAATGAGATTTCCTCTGGAAACTGGAAGTCTTTAGTAACAGTTCCAATAGCAAGTGATTTAATTCCAATAGCAAGTGATCTAATTTAGATTTAGAAGTAATTGGAAGCTCAAGAGTTGGCAAAGAAAATTAAATGACCACATCCCTTAACTTTTAGAAGTGCACTGTTTGTCCACAAAGAGCCTCTCAAATTTTATTTATTTATTTTCATCGAAATTTATTCATTTAGTTTCATTAGATAACAGATATAAGTATAAACATTATTATGATTATGTGAAATTGATACAAATAAAAGGGAACATTAGGGCAGGTATGATAGGCCTATAAAGCCCTACATGGCATAGGACCAGATGATCTCCAAGACCGTCTTCTGCTGCACGAATCCCAGCGACCGGTAAGGTTCCACAGAGTTGGCCTCCTTAGGGTTCCATCGACCAAACAATGTCAGCTGGTGGGACCTAGGGGAAGAGCCTTCTCTGTGGGAGCCCCGACCCTCTGGTATCAGCTCCCCCCAGAGATTCGCACTGCCCCCACCCTCCTTGCCTTCCGAAAGAGCTTAAAAACTCATCTTTGCCACCAGGCTTGGGACTTTTAGATCTTTCCCCTGACCAATGAATGCTTTAAGTATGATTGTTGAATGATTGGCCGATAGGTTTTTCCTTTTAATTGAGTCCTCAGAGAGGGGCGGCATACAAATCCAAATAGATAGATAGATAGATAGATAGATAGATAGATAGATAGATAGATAGATAGATAGATAGATAGATAGATAAATAAATGTAGAAATGACAATAGACAGAAAGCAAACTACTAACCTAACAAAGATTATGCAATAAATAAATGACAATTAAAAAAAGGGAGTTTTCTTTGGGAAGAAAAAGTGAATGCAAAAATTGAATGCACTAAATTAATTGTCATGTAGACTAAGCTACATATTCCTGAGGCTTTGCACGTGATTGGTTTTAAAGACTCCTAGTATCTTCATGGGCACTTTTATTCAGTTTTCTTGACAGCAATGCAGAAATGATTTGTTATTGACCTCTTCATAATTTTAGTCTTCTCAACCCAAAAGAAGATATATAAATGAGGAGGACCTTTATTGCTTTTTTTTGTATGTTAGTAAGACTCTTCATAGACTAAGCAACTTACAATATTAATGTAATAAGATTAAACACAAAAATCAATTAATATATTATAATCAGTCAATCTGGTGTACCAGCATTTTAGTGTAGCACGAATTTATTCATCTCCAAATACACCAGCAAGATTATTTTCTGAAAGTATAACAAAATGGGAATAAATCAAGTGTGGAAAGAGAAGACATCAACTGAAATTTCAATTTCAAAATGGACCAGATTTAAGCAGGGGTTTAAAATATCGTCATGGTGGTGTCATATTGGGACTTTTCCTCTTTTGCTAAACCAGGCATGGGTGTGACTAGCAAGTGATGCATCCAGCCCATGGCCTGCCTTAGAGGCATGCAATTTAGAAAAGACTCTCCCAATGCATACATACAATATAAGAAAAGCAGTTGGGCAATGGCTCAAAATGCTGCTGACACCTGTGTTCTAAATCTGCTCTTCCCTTTTACATATCATGTAGAACAGAGCAGTGGTGAAATTCAAAACTTTCCCCTACCATTTCTGTGGGTGTGACTTGGTGGGCATGACTTGGTGGTGGTGGGGTCATGTGACTGGGTGGACATGATCAACTTTTTAAAAACTTTTTTTGGCATTTTCTAACTGCCAGTTTAAAAATGCTTAATAAAATGTTTTAGAAAAATGTTCCAATGATCAGCTGTAACCATCAGTTGTGCCCGCAATCATTGGAACTTTTTTTTTATTTTTAAAAGCATTTTTACTACCTATTTGTTTGAACTAATATTTTAAAAAGTGCTTTAAAAAAGTAAAAAAAAATGGTTCTGATGATCATGGCACAACTGATTGTCACAGCTGATCATTGCAACCTTTTTAATTTTATTTTTTAAAGCAGTTTTTAACCACTGGTTCTGATGAACCACCCCAAATTAGTAGCATTTCTCCCCTAGAATAGAGCTACTTTAAGGAGTTGGAAGGAATTCCAGGTACACAATCTGACTGCTTTGCATCACTATTTCAAATTCACAGCCTTTACCTTTATTGTCATTTGTAACATACTGTATATGATTCAAAGAAACCAATGATCAAAATCATATATGATTTACCAAAAAACAAAAATCTAAATTTATTATTCCAGTCTAGCCTACAGCTCTGATATTTCCTATAGATCCTCCATCAAAACAAATCAAACCTAACACAACACACTACATCCAGACAAGGGAAAGAATAACTTAAGCTGCTGCCACCCATTGAGACTGAAATATTTCAGTTACCTGTTACTCCCTCCATTGTATTTTCTTTGACTGGGTCAAACTTTGCATTAAATAATAATTTGAAAGAAACATTATTCTCTTTCCATTCTATAAATCCATATGCATCTGTAAGAACTCTTGGATAAGTTTGAAAGCAAGATGAGGCAAAAAAATAAATCCCTACAGTGTATTAGACTCTATTTTTTTTAAATCATTTTTCTATTTGTTTGTATATTGATTTAAATACCCCAATACACCAGTACATCTCTCACAATGAAGCCCTGTATGTTGCAGACAATTCTGATATATGGTTAGGTTATAAGGTCATTTCACAAGAGGGGAAGGTACTTTTACAAATTACAGGCCATTTGTAAATTCCTTGGCACAGTACATGAATGTGATATGGCTGGAAGCAACATTGTGGTAAAATACCGTATGTCATCCCCTATGTATTATGCTATAAAATTATGCACATATTATCTCTCTCTGTCTCTCTTTCTCACCCACCCTAAGAATTACAGACACATTGTAGGAAATGTTAAATGCCCTAAACTACAAGATCTACAATAAGCACAAGTGAGGTTCGGACTGGTTTGGACCAGTTCACCCAAAACCCAAATGATGTCACCAAACCAGATTGGTCAGCGCTGGTCCAGGGTGCTGCCATTTTTAAAAAAATCATTTTATTTTTTTGTAATTTTTTCTGGGTCTTTTATTCTGTGCATACGTAGAAGCCGAGTTTCCAGCACTGTTCATGCACCACTTGTTTTGGGGGGATTTTTCTTGTTTTTGCTTCTGCACATCTGAAGAAGCTGAGTTTTTGGCAGAGAGAGGGGAACTCTTGCCCCTGACTTCTTCCTCCCTAAGCAGCCTCGGAAGTTTTTAAGCTCATTTGTGTTCTGTCTGGCTCTCTGGTAGAATCCTCCCAAAAATTCACAGGTACAAATTTCAGACACACACGTTTGAAAATTCAAAACAATGTTCTTTATAATGAAAATTCACTTAAACCAAGCCCTCTTTTGGTATAACAAAGAGCACTCGTCTCCAAACAAACTGATAATTTATACAAGTCCCTTATCAGTCCTGTGATACTTAGCTTGCAGCTGTGAGGTAATTCAAAGTCCTTCTTTCACAAAGTGAAACACACTTTGCTCTGGTTTAGTGTCAAAGCAGGGAAAAATCAGCACACAAAAAGTCAAAGTCAGTAAAGCAGTCATGAAACACAACAAAAGATCAGATAATCCTCCACAATGGCCAAACCCACAGGCTGCTATTTATAGCAGCCTCACTAATTACCACAGCCCCACCCAATCACAGGTGGCCTCATTTTCTTTGATAATAATCTCTCAGTTGTTGTTGCCTATGCATCGCTCTCCGCATGCGTGGCTGTATCATTTACTCTTGTTCTGAATCCAAGGAGGAGCTACATAATTGATCTCCTTCTGAGCTGTCTGCCACACTCTCCTCCTCCCTGTCACTCATGTCTTCTTGGTCAGAGGAGCCTTCATCATCAGATTCCACCGGGGGCAACACAGGCCTGCAGCATGTGGATGTCTCCCCCACATCCACAGTCCTTGGGGCAGGAGCTGGGCCAGAGCTAACCACAACAATTTGGAGAAGCATTTTTTAAAAAGAAAATCCTGAAAAAGCTACAAGTTCCAGACCTGACGGTCTCTGGTAAGATGTGCTTCTTGTGGCCTGCCCTGCCCCATCCCCTGGCACCCCCAAATTGCACCTCACTTCAAGCATTTCTCAGCTATTGTGTGCAGGAAAAAACCCTTAAACAGTAAAGAAAAACTTCTCATGGGTGTGAAGCAATTAAGAACTTCTTGCATGTGCAAGAAGTTTTTCTTTACTTGTGCAGGGGCTGAACGTTACTCCGAGGCTCTGAGGAGCAAAGCTTCTGCCCCCTCCTGAATTATAGCCCTGCTGTGAGGGATGAGAGCATCAAGTCAACAGCTCCATCTCCTGCCATGCTTAAGTTGGCTCTGGCAGGGCTTGAATCTGCATTGCAGGAAGATTCCACTCTTGGCGTGCATGCACTACAGGTTTCCTCTGGAGATACCATCCACAACTTTCCTACATTTGCTGGGGATATCTTTCTTGATCTGCTGGTGCTCTTTCGCCTCTTCCCATGCCGGGTGGTAGAAAAACAACTCAGGACCCCTGATCCATCTTCCTCAACTGGGAGGTTCCACTTCTCCCCAAGCAGCAGTGTTCTTGGAGGATGATGTTTTGCCAAGCCTGGAAGTTGTTTCTGAAGCACAGAGAAGCTTCACTTTTTCTCCTTCCCAGTTAGTGAAAACCTTGCGGGCTGGCAGAGTCCAGCCCATGAGCCCTCTGTGGCCCTGGGGCAAGAGCAGCCCAAGTCAAACAGAGCTGGGCTGCCCAACTTGAGGAACAGGCGAATAGAATGGCAGGCAAGACCATAGGAGGCATAGACAGAGACATGGGCAACCGGAACCACAGGCAGCAGATCAGCTCACTGCAAGCCCGGGGTTCGAGGGGCAGATGTTTGGCTCTCGTGATTGTGAGGCAATTAACTTCTTGCACTCGTGATAATTTATTTATTATTTTATTAGATTTGTATGGCTCATAACAATAATAATAACAATGTGACAATGTAAACAAATCTAATATTAAAAAAGCATCTAAAAACCCATCATTTAAAAACCATGCAACACAAGCATACCGTACATAAAACTATATAAGTCTGGGGGAGATGTCTCAATTCCCCCATGCTTGGCGATACAGGTGGGTCTTAAGTAATTTGCGAAAGACAAGGAGCGTGGGGGCAGTTCTGATTTCTGGGGGGAGTTGATTCCTGAAGGCTGAGGTGGCCACAGAGAAGGCTCTTCCCCTGGGGCCCGCCAGACAACATTGTTTAGTCGACGGGACCAGGAGGAGGCCAACTCTGTGGGACCTTATTGGCCTCTGGGATTACTCTGCAAGGGTTGCTCTGAGGAGTAAAACTTTCACACACCTGAATCCCAGGCCCGCAGCCCTCTGACCCTGCTGGCCTGCCAGGTTTTCACCCACTGGAAAGTAGGGAAAAAAGCCTCTTCATTCTTTGGAAGCAACTTCCAAGTTAGGCAAAACAGCATCCTCCAAGAATACTGCCGCCTGGGGAGAAACCTCCTGGTTGGGGAAGATGGATCACAGTACCTTGACGTGTTTCCCCCATGCACACCAAGGCACAGGAAGAGGCAAAGGGTCACCAGTAGACCAAGAATTATTTCAAACAAACCTCTTGTCAAACATTACACTAATAGAGTATTGACAAAATTGAACGGGTCCAAAGATGGGCTACAAGAATGGTGGAAGGTCTTAAGCATAAAACGTATCAGGAAAGACTTAATGAACTCAATCTGTATAGTCTGGAGGACAGAAGGAAAAGGGGGGACATGATCGAAACATTTAAATATGTCAAAGGGTTAAATAAGGTCCAGGAGGGAAGTGTTTTTAATAAGAAAGTGAACACAGGAACAAGGGGACACAATCTGAAGTTAGTTGGGGGAAAGATCAAAAGCAACATGAGAAAATATTATTTTACTGAAAGAGTAGTAGATCCTTGGAACAAACTTCCAGCAGACGTGGTTGATAAATCCACAGTAACTGAATTTAAACATGCCTGGGATAAACATAGATTAATCCTAAGATAAAATCCAAAAATTAGTACAGTATAAGGGCAGACTAGATGGATCATTAGGCCTTTTTCTGCCGTCAGTCTTCTATGTTTCTTGAGGGCACAGTAATGATTTTTCTGCCTTTTGGGGACCTGATAACAAAAGTCCAATTTCTAAATATTAAAAGACTTGAACATTTCTGTTTGCATTTGAGAAACAACTGCCCTATAGATGATATTCAAGCAATGTCACCCAGGAACAAGAATGATCTTACTACAGAGTTATTGAACAAAATGGAATCAATCTTCCTGTTTGTTGAGGAAAGCTTGTTCAGAAATAGCAGATTATCCCAGAAGAGGAGTACGGTTCAGAAACAGTTGTAGGTGTTAACATGCCTTTCTCCCTTGGCAAACTGCTCACTGCAACAGCTGTTCCTATCAAGACTGGTCTCAATAATTTCCTTACTGATTGATCCTCCTTCAGTTTAAGCCTCTATACCATTTCTAATCAGAGAAGTTAGACTATAATTCTAGTCACACCAGCAAGATAAAGCAGGTCTACATCTGAATAAATATACATACTTTTTATCATTTATTTAATAGTATAAGGGCAGACTAGATGGACCATGAGGTCTTTTTCTGCCGTCAGACTTCTATGTTTCTATGTTTCTATGTTTCTATTTTAATATATTTATTTTAATAATTATTATTATCACTTTTAGAAATGGATACAGACATTAAACTTGCTTTGTGGGGGAGGGGGCAATATAGTTCATGATATTATTCTTATTTTGAGAAATGAATTATTGATTTTTTAAAAAGTATTTCATAAGTACATATAACAACATCATTATTTCATATTTAGCTATAGATAATAGGAGCAATAAAAACTGCTAAAGAAACAGATGCGTAATTACAGTCCATGAATACAGGAAATCTGTAAGGAATGCGTTGAGATTTAATTGACATTTAACAAGATAACTACAGCAAGTTAATTAGAAATTATCAGCTAAAATAAGAATTAACTCTAAATAATCTTCTCTCTTGCTCCAATATTTCTGCAGCATCTTGTTCTGTGCCAGTGATTTTTATATCATTTTTAAAGAATTCATTTCCCTCCAACTAATTCCCATATTATCAGCTCCTTATTTTGTTATACAGACATTGAGCTGATCTGCTTAGTAACAGATTATGTCTTGTCCATCTTTATTAAAAAAAAAGACTTCTCTGCTTGGCTTTTCACTTCCAAAGAATAAGTACCAAAAAGGACATATGGTATATTAGCACAGAGTATTCACAACATCTTTTCACCAGCTGAAGCTTATGCGCAATCTTTTCACAGGGATTACCAGTTGACACAGATAATTTCATACCTCTACTGAATGTTCTTTAAGGCCATTTTTATTGCATGAATATTTCCAGTATATATTAATATTCATGCCACAAGGTATGCTCTGCAGTTCTAACAAAGGGAAAAGATGAGGTGGTCCTTTCTATGGAATGATATTTCCACTGACATATTATTTCTAATATTTTGTTAATATTAATACTCGTTTTTGACAATGAAAATCCTACCTTTTAAGGTCATCTATTAAAAATAAAGCAGCCAGCAGTCAAGAAATACACCATGAATTAACATTCGTAGAGCATCTATGAAGACCATGCAAAATACATTCAAATGCTGGGATGTATCTAGAGCTACAAAGATTTTAAAAAACATACAAGCAGTACTTTTCCCTGTAACTCTTCTGGGATGTGAAAGGTTGGATGAAGCCAAATGGGAAGAATGTTGATACTTTTGACTTTAGTGTTGGAAAATTCTTTTGAGAATACTATATATACCAGTGATGGACTGCCAATTTTTTTTTTACTGCTGTACTGTGGGTGTGGCTTATTTTGTAGGAGTGGCTTGCTGGCCATGTGACCAAGTTGGAGTGGCTTGATAATCATGTGACTGGGTGGTGGCTTAAATGTCATGTGACTGGGTGGGAGTGGCTTATCGACGGAGGTAAGTTTTCAAATAGATGCTTGGACTCTTTTTCAGTTGATTAAATCACACTATTTGAATAGCCATGAATAGGACAAAAAATAGACACCATTATTTGCTGAGGAGAGTTAAATTTTAAGGTTTTGTACTGAACCCAAAAGGTTCAGTAGGATAACAGATTAGGCAAATAGCTCAATTTTCCTTAATTGCTATAAAGGTTCAGTTCTAGATAATGATTAAAATTATTAAAGTGCTTATGAGTAAAAACATACTTTTTAAGTATTTCCTAATTTAAAAGTACATAAGGATTATATTAAGGTACTAGTGAAGGAAGGATAATTAAAAGACTATTAAGTATTCAATAAATAGTGCATAAACTTACTACCACACTGCATCTCCCCTTCCAATGGAGGCAGCAGCCCATCACTGATAATGAATAAATGGATCAATGAGTAAATCAACCCAGAGTTCCCATTTGAAGCATAAGTAAACAATATTACTTTCAACACATTTTATTTATTATATCTCTGGGACCGCCTTCTGCTGCATGAATCCCAGCGACCGGTTAGGTCCCACAGAGTTGGCCTTCTCTGGGTCCCATTGACTAAACAATGTTGTTCAGACCCAGGAGAAGAGCCTTCTCTGTGGCAGCCCCGACCCCCTGGAACCAGCTCCCCCGGAGATCAGAACTGCCCCCACCCTCCTTGCCTTTCGTAAAGTTCTTAAGACCCATCTCTGCCGTCAAGCATGGGGGAACTGAGATATCTCCCCCGGGCCTATACAGTTTATACATGGTATGTTTGTGTGTATGCTTGCTTTTCATAATGGGGGTTTTAGTGTTTTTTAAATTATTAGATTTGTTCTTACATTGCCTTTGTTATTGTTGTGAGCCACCCCAAGAGGGGCGGCATACAAATGTAATAAATAAATAATAATAATAATAAAAATAATAATAATAATAATAATTTATTTATTTTGTCCAATACACAACAATACACAATGAAGGTTATGTGGAGACTTAGTTCTACTGAAAAGACTGTGATGTTAGGAAGGAGGAGGACGACGACGAAGAAGAGGAAGAGGAAGAAGACGTGGAGACCACAGCAAAATGGATGGACTCATTAGAGTGGTGATAAGAGTTTTTAAGTTTAGTTAAAGAGATGTATTTTGCTCATTCAGGCAACTTTTTCAACCTTATTTGTCACTGTCAGGAACTGATTAAAGTCAAGCACAATGATGGGATTGGGCAACCTATAATCTGAGTGCTGCATGTTTTTTCCTGACTTCCTGTTTTGCAATCACCAGAACATCATTTTGAAAATTACTGCTTCAAATTGGTGGCAGAGTTTCTGCAAGACAGTGTGAAATGGCTTTTCATTTGCTTGCCCAACTCATTCTAGATTAAAGTGGTTATTGAAAATGTGTTGCCTGAGGGCTGCTAAAAATATGTACTACAAGGTCTGTCATGCAATTTTGCTCCTGTAGCCATTCAGTTGGATATATCCAACACTCAGCATGCTTTATGTCCGCATGTATGTAGACCCAGCTCCCCTGGGTCAGTCTCACAAATGAAATGTTGTAAAAGCCAGTCTCCCATTGCTTCCGAGTTCAATCCCATAGCTTCAATTGAAGCTTTGGGTTGCTTTGATCATATTTCCTGTGAAAACCTTTTAAAGAAAATCAAGTAGGCATTTATTCAGGTTTCCATTTTTTGCTTTTCACTTTTTCTTGGTCAGTGGATTAGTCAAGATTGATTTTTCTACACGACTGAGGGAGGCAGAAGGTTAAAAGATAAAGGGATGGGTTCCTTTTAAAATGTATTTTAGCATTTTCTGGTATTAGTCCAAATATCAACACCAAATCACTTCAATTTTCCCAAAGCACCTGGGACCCACTTTGCAACTGCTGGGAGATAGAAAGCATATTCTTCTATAAAAACAGATCAATGTGTGCTTTGTATATATGTATGTGCAGGACTTAGTGCTTTCATTGCATAATGTATATCTGTTCAGATAGCTAAAGTTAAAAAAAGATTATCCTTTATTTGGTATAAGTGCTAACATGGTGCCAGAAACTGGAAAAAAACATATGTAATATAGAGAAGCAAATTATATACAAATTAATACTGCCAGAATCTGATTTATAATTTCTAAAACGTTTCCTTCTGTAAAAGAAGTTGTGGTTTTTCTTTTATATGCTGTGGTATTTGATAATTTCTTTCAAATTTACCTTGGTGACATTCTTATTTTATTCTGCAAAGAGTAGAAGGTGGTACAACTATTGCTGCTCCTACTTCGTCTACTAGTAGTATTGCTAAGCATCTTTCCATCATATTTTTAAAGATTTCTTGGCTATCCATTCATCCAATCCAAAAAAAAAATTCTATATGAAGCATTATTTCTTGAAGTGTAAAAAGGTAGCAAAAATAGATATTGCCTTTGGACACACAATAAAAATATAAGATATTTGTATATCTTCTTGGCTATCTGATAATTAGATAAGAACAACACAATGCTGTAAGAATTTCATTACAATATTATTTTCTTTGCAATTAATTTTAAGGTAAATTTTCTTTAGGAAGACTTAATGAAAAGAGTACACCTCTTCGATTCTATAAACAGTGCATGGACAATTTTCAAAGATGTGCATTCATGGGTGTCTTAAGTGGCTTAATTAGGATCTCTTCTGATAAAGAAAAGTCTATATGCCATTACCAGTGGTGCATTCCTTTGGACTCATCTCAGACACTAACTAGAGAGGTTGACACAGGTACACTGTTCTGCCAGGAAGACACACACCAGGTACACTGTTCTGCCAGGAAGACACACGCCACACGATAAAAAGAAAACCCAAAAGTTTTTATAAACAGAAAAACAGAAACAGCTCCCTTTTTAAATGTCAAAGGGATTTTCTAGTACACACAAGGCACAGGTTAAATGCAGTCCAATTGCTCACCCAATAACTGGGAAATTGAGTTCAATTCTAAAGTCTAAAGAGTCCACACACACAATCCTGAACAGCAAAAACCACGATCTTGATGAAACAATGAATCATGCTTGTATGTATGTCTGCTTAATAATGGGGTTTTTAAAATATCTTAAATTGTAAATTATTAGATTTGTTATAAACTGTTTTTATTGTGTTGTGAGCCGCCCCGAGTCTACGGAGAGGAGTGGCATACAAATCTAATAAACATAAACATAAACACACATGAATCAGATAAACTGCCATGAGGCTAAAACACCAGGCTTCACTTTTATCTGTAGGACTAATTACAGCAGCCCCACCCAACCACAGGTGGCCTCATTTTCTCTTGTAATAATCCTTCAGTTGTTGTCTCCTATGCATCACTCTACGCATGCATGGATGTGTCATTAATTCTTGTTTAGAATCCAGGGATGATACAGATGACTGATCTCCTCCTGGGCTGTCTGCCAAACTCCCCTCTTCCCTGTCACTCACGCTTTCTTGGTCAGAGGAGATTTCATCGGCAGATTCTACTGGGAGCAAAACAGCCCTGCGGCATGTGGATGTCTCCCCCACCTCCACCTCCACATTCCTTGGGGCAGGAGCTGGGCCAGAGCTAACTACAACATACACCAATAAAGAAAAAAAAGTAATATCCACAGTCCCATGCCAAACTGCCCATGTGACCTTTAAACCTTTTAAAAAGTAATGTCTTTTGTTCTGAATCTGTCTTGATGAAATCATTCTAAAATGGTCATGTAGACTTTTAAATATGGAAGAAAAAAATGTGATTTCTCACTGAGAAAAGTAGGGTGAAATGTTTACCTGCAATTATGCAGCTTATCCATTTACTTGCAGAATTATAAACTTATTTTCTGGGCTTATTAATACAAATCAAGTACCAGAAATCTATCTTACCTCTCAATATAAAGATGGACCATAAATAGAATCTGAATGGCATTCATTGGAAACAAGGACCACTGTAATGTATGGAATTTATAGCCAAGCAAGGCAAGATGCAGAGCACCCTTGGACTTTGTTTGTTACGCCAAAGCATTTCTTCCAGTCATTGCTGATTAATGTTCTGTTTCTGCTCTAACTGGGCTCAGAGTTTCCTTCCAGCTAGCAAACTGTCTGGCATTCACTAGAGGTGAAGCTTTTATGATGAAATATTTAAAACCAACCACAGTACATCATATGATTCATAGCCATTTGAAAATATGCATAATATTTAATGATCTGTGCAAGTGGTGATACACATAGATGGGGCATCCATATTTTGATCTTCCTTGAGGCAGATTTAAGCATGTCATATGCAGCCAAAGTCAGTAAACAATTCCATAAAATTCCAAAGTTCTAGATCAATCATTAACATTCAGTGTACTTTAATGTTACGGCAGCATTTTGACATTTAATTGGACATTTAAGATGGTTTCGAAAGTGGAAGAGGACTCTACGGTAGATTAAGCAGCAAAACCATCTTCTAGGAGAAGGGAAACTCCAACTGCAAACCTCCACTGCCTTGTGGCTATATCTGTAATTGGAAAAGACTTCAGGAGTAAACCTTGAGGCAAAATTCGGAGCCAGAGTCCCGGAAGCAGTTCGTAACTGTATATAGACATGTTCTGATAACTCTTGCGACACATTCGTATTGGCTTTGCCATTCCATTTGATTTTTTCAGAGACATGGAGAGGGGGGAACCTGCTGTTGGGGTAACAGTCTACCTTCCATACTAACCTACCCAGGCCTCATGCTCTGGAGAGGTTACTCCAGCTTGGCATATGTCAATTTAGGAACTCTTTCCAGACTGAAGGATGCCAATGATGATGAATGGTGATGAATTGGACCATTTAGTTGACTGAGAGAAGACAAGGGTCCCAAAAAGTTTTGAAGTTTACTTAGGGATAGTCAGTAATGGTAGTACAGTCTTTGTTTCAACTACTGTTATCCCCATTCTTTTCCTCCCAAAGTGCCTTTTGTTTTCAAAAGAGCAAGTCAGTGCAGAAAAATAATAACTTCTGTGATAATATGTTCAAATGAAGCCAGCACAGGCAAGCTTGTTTACATCCTAACCCTTATCTCCATCCTGCAAAAGAATAAAAGCATATTAGAACTGAATGGAAGATGATTGTTTTTGTGCCATTTTGGATGAATAATAGAGAAGACACAATGGGGACTTTGCTACTATTATTTCATCTTCCTAATGAAGAGGTGTTTTCTCCCTTTTTTGGCAGCTGTACAAAAAAAAAAATCAACTCAGTGATTTTTTTAAAAATGTAAAGATTAATGGTCTTGCCCAAATGCTGAGACATTCAAAAGAAAGAGACACAGAAGGAAAGCTCTCAGATTTCTGTTATGCCATAATCTTGGCATTATTATCATTCATAATGCAGAGTGCCAACATTTTAGCAATAATACAAACTTCTACCTATACACCTATCAGACGGTTGATAGGAATAAGTAGTAATTTTAGGATAACAAAGATATTTAATAAGGTATAATTGTATGACCTGGACAAAGGAATAATAACATTAAAGCTCCTAATTGATACCAGCTTTGATGCAAAAGGAGTCCATCTTTTCCCCAGTTTAATTGTGTAATGACATTTCTGTGTAATAGACTTGTGACATTATAAATGACACTTATGTCAGGATTGCCAGGCTGTGACAACTTTGCTGACAGCTCTGGCAAGAAATTAATCACTTCTGAGGTTTGAAATTTGCTCATTTATTGCTGCCAAATAAGATATTGCTTGGAAAATGAAAATGTTCCAGCTCCCACTGTTCTCTTCTAAAGAAACTGAGCAACTATTATTTGTTTGTTTATTTATTTATTGCAGAAAGAAGCCACTGGGGTCACGTCTTAAAATGGATGGCAGAATTCCTGGTATGATCAGTAAGTCAAAAAGCTAAGATTAGACTCCTTTGAACACTTGTGATTGGATTTAAATGCCTTTTAGGATAGAACATGGATATGTTCTGATATGTATTGGCGATGTCTGTTAAAATGAGAGATAAGCATAGGATGGATATGTATTGGTCAGAAGAATGCATGGCAAAAATATTGACCATTTCCCCAAATTAAAAATAAATTCATTCTAAAAATAGATGGAAAAAATGGAGTATTAAATTATGATCACATGGTTTATTTAAGGTTAAATAATAATAATAATAATAATAATAATAATAATAATAATAATAATAATTTATTAGATTTGTATGCCGCCCCTCTGCTCTAACATGGAGAAGTCATTCCATCATTAAGTTCCTTCCTACTGTATGCATACATTTTTAAAATTCCCAATGATTCTTAACTTGTCAGAGTGGATTGAAAACCTAAAATATCAATTCCTTTGATATATCAGCATCCAGAACCAGTGTTCCCTCTATTTTTTTTTTGGGGGGGGGGCGGAAAAGTATAGTGTCTGAGCGGCAGTCCCTTTGGGACTGGGCGGCACAGAAATATTAAACAAACAAACAAACAAACAAACAAACAAACAAATAAAAAACCCACCCTGTTTTGCCTCAGAGAATTTCAAAATAAAATACTGTACTGTGTGTCTATAACAGTGAGCTCATAATAGGGCAACTCTATCAATATCAAAATGCCACTTAAATAGTTGAGCTAGTTTCAAACTAGATTTTGATTTTCTTTCTCTCTTCCTTACTCCCATTCTTTTTCTTTCTCTTTTCCTTCCTCTCTTTTTTCTATCTGTTTCTCTCTCTTCCTCTCTTCCTCTCTTCCTCTCTCTCTCCTTTCCTCTCACTCTTTCCCTCTCGGCTTCTGGGCAGGTTTGAAAAACTCTGAGTTGATGATGATTTTTAAGTGAGCGATTGCTCACTGCTCAGCTTAGAGGGAACTATGTCCAGAACAGTACCATTATTGTTGCCATTTATTAACTTTATATGTTATTTATCTCACAGTCTGAAATGTAAGGGTTATTAGTATTGAATTTATGAAAGGTATCCTTCTGAACTTGTATTATTTCCTGGTCATCTTAGCCTTTCCCATTTAAAAATAAATTCGATGACTCTTGCAGTTATTCTCTTTCGCTCTGTGTTTCCCTCATTTCCATGGGATCTTGGCAATTTTATGGAGAAACACAACTGCCACCTTAACCCACCTGTGAAAATAACTTATAGCACTTCCAAGGACATTTTGATCTGTTTCCTTGAAAAACGGCAGCAGCTGTTCTTCAGGATTTCTAACAGGATTTATTTTAACCTCATTGATCAGGAATCTTTTATATGTTCATCTTTTGGCAAATGCAGAGCTCTAACAGAAATGTATCCTAAGAATATTCAGGGACAGCTTTTCCAGCCTAGTGAAATAATTGTGTAATTCACTATGCATGTTTTTCTTTTTTTACACGCTATTAAACCTTGATTGTCTTTTTACTGTACTTTCAAGCCTGGATTCTTGATCAATTCTATTTCAACCCATGCCCCAATATTTACTGGACGCAACAATTCTTACAATGCAACTGGGGAAAAAAAGAAAAATAATTATTTCTTTCATGCGTAGACAATTGTATTAATGTAGCTGCTACAGCATGTTAGGATAGGATTACACTATATCTGGACTTCTAACAATAAATGCCTTATACACTCCGATTCCATTAGCCAGGACAGGACTGCACGTAGGTCACATAAGTGAGTCTGCATTTCTGGTGAAATCTCCTTAAGGAAGTGACTGGTCATAAAACGGTTCAAGCAACTCTCCTCGGATAACAAGAATGTGTCATCAGGATGAGAACTGTGTGATCAAAGGATGTAATTTACATTGCCTGGGGTAAATAGGACGAGGGCTGTGATAAAAGACCTTGCTTTGTGGTAAACAGGAGATAGCTGTGTTGAACAACAAAAGATCCCAGGAAATTGGCCATGAGAGATGTTTGCTCAGTGAAACTAGTTACGTGCCATATAGAGATGGGAAGGACTCAGAAGTTGTGTCATCTTTTAGAGTTACATTATTGGATGTTTGTATATCACTTGACATGTATGTGTAATCATTCCCATTTGCATATTCCCCCAATAAAAGGATGTGCACAGCTCAATACTGTGTCATTTCACCCAGAGAGAGATGTGTCCAAGTCTTCTTTCTAGGATTCGCGTTCGTGAGTGACCCCCCATGGCTGGGGTTGCTCTAAGTCCCTCTGAAGACATCGCTCCCCTCAGGGACTTTGCAGCACCCTCATATTAATATTGTTTTAATTTAAATATGCCCAAGATATTTTTAAAAAGAAATTGTTCTAATTTTTATTAGAAAATTATGTTTTGAACCATTTTTTTGTTGTAAAGTTGTAATTGTGGATGTACTTTTGTAATTTTTACTGAGATCAGTACATCACTTCCTTAGTAATTCAATTGTCTATAGTCACCCCCAGTTGAGTGGGTACTATACTAAATACTAAAAATACTAATATTATGTTCACTATCAGGGGGGCTATTCATTTACTTTTCCTACTGGGTCTCAAATGTGAGTGTGCCCCCTGTGGCCTTCTGTGCATGTGCTTTCCTCATGCGTGGGCTTGCACATATGTGCATGGCTTCAAAACATGCCTAAATAGGATGGCATAGCACTGGGGCAGGTGGGTGCCTCACTCATGTCAGATTCTGGAGGTTGTGGATATAGCACGTACAAGATGGCTCTGACCCCCACTCTGATGCAGAGCCCTCCTCTAAGCCTTCCCCAGGACTGCCCATGTTCCTCCCCAACTTATATAATTTTAAATTAATTCCATGTCAAGATAAAAGTATATCGAAGCCAGAACAACCGTATCTATTTACTTTTAACTTTTCAGTAAAAGCATTTCTTTTCAGTCAAGGGAAATGGTTTGTTTTATCTTACCTTCTTCTGAGACCTGTTTTTAACTTCTGAGTCTAGTACCAGCATCTGAGTTTCCAAATGATCTTATCTAAGTGCTAACCAAGAGCAGCATGGATTAGCTTCCAAACTTAATCAATATCAGCCAGATAGATTACAAAAAAAAGTTAGATTCTTTACCAACTGAATGATTGTTTGTCATTATTTGTTCAACTTGTCTAAAGGTAAAAAAAATGTACCAATTAAGAGCAATTCGGGCAGCCCTAGTTGATAATGTTATCATTTGATAATGTTATTTTTTCTAATTGTATGCTATGTGTATGTGTGCATTGTACTTGTGTGTGCATGTGTGTGTTTGTGTGTACAAATGAAATGAGATGAGGCTGCATTAATTTAGGCATGAGCCTGGGGAGCATTAACTTTACAGGTTACTGCCAACTTAGTATCTGCAGTAAATGCAGAATATCTCTGTGTTCTACTGTCTATCTTATAATATAGTATATAGGCTAAATAATTAAATATGTAATGCAAAAAAATGGGTTGAAAAACTATAAATTTAAAACTTCAGAAACCATTACAAATGCAGATGGATAAACAAATAAAAAGAGACTTGGAGATGCTACCTGATGGTACAAGGGTAGATATAAAAGGTTAGAAGACTACTTATGTTAAAGCCAATTGAAGCTGGCAGTGCTAAAGAAAGAGGAAGAGGAAGAGGAAGAGGAAGAAGAAGGGGAAGGGGAAGAAGATCAATTCAAGAATAAATCAGCATCACTATATTTGCCACATAAACTGCTGTAAAAACTCTTCATTATGGCATTCCCTGGCAATAATATTTTATCAAGATTGGGAACCTCTTGTCAATTATGGCTTCTGTATGCCTTGCCACAAATAAGCTTATTAAGACTTTTCTTGCTTGATTTCCCCTCTGTGTCTTGGTCAGACTGCAATTTATTCATTTCTTTGACTTGTAATTTATCTCTATGGAAATATTAACTAATATTTTAATTATAAAATGTAAATAAATAAACACATAGTGGTTCAGGAGTATACTCCTCAATCCACAGCTCACATTAGAGAAACATATTTCAGCTGTGACAAGGGGGGCGTTTGCCCAGATTCACCTGGTGCACCAGTTGCGCCCCTATTTGGACCTGGAGTCACTGCTCACAGTCACTCATGCCCTCATCACCTCGAGGCTCGACTACTGTAATGCTCTCTACATGGGGTTACCTTTGAAAAGTGTTCGGAAACTTCAGATCGTGCAGAATGCAGCTGCGAGAGCAATCATGGGCTTTCCCAAAAATGCCCATGTAATACCAAAACTCCGCAGTCTGTATTGGTTGCCGATCAATTTCCGGTCACAATTCAAAGTGTTTGTCATTACCTATAAAGCCCTTCATGGCACCAGACCAGGGTATCTATGAGACCGCCTCCTGCCACATGAATCCCAGCGACCTGTTAGGTCCCACACAGTGAGCCTTCTCTGGGTCCCGTCAACAAAACAATGTCGTTTGGCGGGACCCAGGAGAAGAGCCTTCTCTGTGGCGGCCCCGGCCCTCTGGAACCAACTCCCCCCAGAGATTAGAATTGCCCCCACCCTCCTCGCCTTTCATAAGCTCCATAAAACCCACCTCTGCCGTCAGACATGGGGGAACTGAGATATTCTTTCCCCCTAGGCCCTTACAATTTATGCATGGTATGTTTGTTTGTATATATGTTTGGTTTTACAAATAAGGGTTTTTTAGCTGTTTTGGTATTGGATTTACATGCTGTTTTGTATTACGCCCCGAGTCTACGGAGAGGGGTGGCATACAAATCCAATAAATAATAATAATAATAATAATAATAATAATAATAATAATAATGCTATTTATTCTTGTTCTCTGTTAAAGGCCTTTATTCACTTAATACCTGTGACACAACCATGCCAGTTTTCAGCTATAAGGTCATGATATTACCTTCATCTGATACCTAAGCCTATAACTTATAATAGGCTATAAGTGAGACTTTTTTTTTTTTAAAAAAAAGCTTTTTTTTAAAAACCACTAATTTATTGTTTGTTTGCCAAGAAATTGTGCAATTATTACGGTAGTTTTGCTACCAAAATTAAATAGACAACCAGCTCTTTATTTTTAAGCTGATCTTGTGAATAGATGCAACAAGGCTATCATTTATTCCAATCTGTTCAAGGTTACTCTTAAAGTTTATGAGAGCTATTATACCCTGTTACCTTGGGAGTAATTTAGGTGACAGCAGTGATTTGAAACAGAGAGGAAAGAGGCTGAATAAGGGACAGCGATGAGGACAGCAAATACATGTTCATAAAGTTTTCTGGGACTCAAAGCTGGATTATAAATACTGAGTTAAAACCTAGGCTGGATTAGCAAGTGGACCATATTGGAAGCTTTTGTATGTGCCTATGAAACTGAGATGGTGCCATTGTAGTTAAATTGCTAGATTAAAAATGAAATTCAAATGAACAGAATACAACCCTGAATGTGGTTGATGTCTTGACAGTCTCTTAACGTATTGTACACTTGTTTTTATCTGGTTCTTGGGGGTTGATGCATTATATTTTATATGTCTTTAGGCTTTTAAAACTATACACTGTCCAGAGTCACTCTGTGAGACAGGCAGTATCTAAATTTTGACAAATAAATAAATGGTTTAGCCCAAGCAGGAAGGTCTTTCGGTCAATGACCTTCTCATATCTTCTTCTGTTTCACAAACTGTGGAAATATTGGAAACTGATAAGTATGCTATTCTAAGGCCCGTTGGGAGAAAAAAAACTATGAACATAATGCTAATACCTTTACTAGTTTTTAATGACTAAAAAAAGCTATAATTCAAACACATTTTCTTTTATTGTTGTGGGAGGACTCTGCATAATTCTAATGCAATGGTAGTAACATGGTTTTATTTCTGTCTATTAGGTTCAAATTACAGCCTCTACGGTTTTACATTCAGAGCACAAAAAGTTAACATGATGATATTTTGTTACATATATTTGTCAGATTAAAGTGAAACTAAATTAAGACTACAGAAGACTTTGAAGAAAACATCTTGGGTAAAGCTCTGGACTCTAGAGCAACTGACTGAGGAAAGCATTATGTCCTACATATCATGAAATAGTAGTAATGTTTCAAACAGAAGTAGCAACAAAAATCTTGGTAGAAGAAATTTGATCAGAGATGATATCAGCCAGAGTTATATTCAGAAACATCAGGGAAGAGTTGTATTATATATCATCTGCAGAAAATAAATTCTTGGAAAATTTTGTACACATTGAGATACTTAAAAATGGAAGTTTTCCAATGAAGAGATATAAATCTTCAGTATAGCCTAGAGTATATCTATAACAAGGTAGGCAGCAAATAAATTTAATAAATATATAAAGAGGTCCAATAAAATCTGGTGCAGATGAACTTGTGTAATGGTTTCCTCATGGAAATTTGGGGGAAGTCAATTAGTTCCAAAGATGAATTTACATCATTGGCTGAAAGCCTCTAAAGATTGCATTTTTATTACCAAAAATAGTTAACATTTTTATTATTCTCATTCAGTAAGATTAAAAATAATTCACAATATTTTGAAGGGGGAAAAAAGAAGACATTGCAGTAAAATTTCAAAAGAATTTTCAGAATTAACTAGGGAAGGTTCTATTGCATTAGTAATAATGAGTAATTAAAACAACAACCCTAAATTGTCTCATTGTTGAAATGACAGTTGAGTGAGGTCTACATTTGAGTGACCCATCAATAAAATTATTAAGAAAGACATTCCATATACACTATAGCACAACCCCAAGTTGAACAAGTGATCCTTTATTTCAGCCAGGAAGGACGTTCTGTCTTTCCTTTTTCCTATGTCAGTGATCTTCCCAACATGGTGGACTTTTGCTGTCAGGCATGGGGAAATTAAACATCTCCCCCTGGGCACGTTTAATTTATACATGGTATGCTTGTGTGTGTATCTGTTAGTATATGGTTTTTTAAAAATCTTTAAATATTTTAATTAATTGGATTATTATGATTTGTTTCACTTGTTGTGAGCCGCCCCAAGTCTTCGGAGAGGGGTGGCATACAAATCCAAATAATAAATAAATGAATAAACTTTCTGTCTTTCTCCATGGCTATCCCCTCTTACTTTTGTAGTGACCTTCCCAGCATGGCTCACTTTCTATCTATTATCCATAGCAAACCATTCTTTCCTATCACAGTACATTGAGTGCCAAATAAACAATGACCAACGTTTCCACATCAAAGTATGTTGAGTACCAAATCTGGTTTTAAAGCAGTCAAATACTGAGGTACCATGAATAGATATTCTTTCTAAGTCCTCCTCTAGGAAAGTTCATGATCTGGGAGTCACACATTTGTATGACTAATGCGTGATAGCAAAGAGATAGAGAAAACTCTAAATCACTGCTACCATCTAGTGATTCTATAGCTTTTTTAACACCTAGAACTCTAGAAAGTAGCCCAGGAGGTCTTAGCCTATTTATTGTGAGTGACTTTTCCATTAAATTTCTTCTGCATTCCTGCAAGATGGCTCATTTTTCAAATATTTCTTCACCTTGGAATGAAGGTCAAGCAGTGAAAGATAGTCCACAACTGTTATTGAGGCATTTGATGAGAAACATAATAAGATTCCTATGGGTCTTCCTTTCATGGAGGGAGGTTATTTTAATTATTTCTGCCACCTGGTGGATTAAAGTTTGGGCTATAGCCTTTGATGGGAAAGCTTTTCTAGCCAAAATTTACAAAGAAAGAATACAGAAAGTCTAGGATTTCTTTTATCTAGTTTTAATAATCTATAGACACACTACGGTATATATTCAAAAATTATAAAACTGATTTGCAATGTTATCATACCTAAAACAAGTATGCATAAAATACCCTTAAATGCAATTTAAATATACCCCATTCAGTTTAACAGACATTCTGCTTTAATAGACACATCTTTCTCCATTAATCTGTTAATTCAAATATTTGCAGCTTAGAATTACATGTTCATATATGCATATGCATGCACATAAACACTTGGAATTATACTTTAAATTACCCCAGAGAGAGCTTGAGATATTAAATTTAGCTTTTCTTTTTTGTTGTTATATTTTTTTTTGAAGTTTACAAGTCTAAAGTTAAAAAGTACAAACTACCAAAAATAATTAAAAAAAATTAAAAAATTTAAAAAAAGATTTTAAAAAATGATAAGCTATATAAAAATTATTACTCCTACCTTCCAGACAAGTATAAACTATTTCAATAAATTAACACCTTCTCTAGCATCTCAATAATAAAAATATTTCATTTCTTATAAATAATCAAATTACGAAAACAAAATTCAGTCCTGATCAGCAAAAGTGTATTAAGAGGCGGCATACAAATCTAATAAATAAATAAATAACATAGATTTTAGCCTTAATCAAATATATCTATATTTAATCCAATATAGGGGTGAAATGAAGCTAGCTATACCTGGCTTGTGAGAACTGGTTTTAATCAATCAAATAATGCCCCACAAGTTAATATCTTATCATTTTCTCTTTGCCTCCTTGAAAGAAGAACAACTTCAATAATATCACTTTTTCTTCTCTCAGGAACAACTTCATTAGTTTAACACCTTTCTTTTGTAAATCCAAGATGATAGGACTTTTCAAGTTGTAAGTAATTTCTGTAATTTCTTGTAAGTAATTTCTGAGGAAATAATTCCCAAACAGCCTTTCTTCTTTAGTCAAATAGTATTGACCATTGTATTTATGGGTTGTTTCTTTTTTAATGGTATTTGTTTGTTCTCTCTTGTTCTCTTTTGTCAATCTTCAAATCTCCTTTTATCTTTTGTTTATTTTCCAATTAAAAAATCCATAGGAGAGTTACATACAGATAATTTCAATGTCATTACATAAATGTTTTTAGCTGAAATTTTAAAATTAAGGAAGACTAGGATGGTACCATTTCGGCCTTGTTCTGGCCTCATCAGCTAACCACACCCTTCCTTACTGGGATTTGATTTGGCAGCTTCTGCCTTGTAAGGCAGAGAATTAACAATTGAGCCACCAGGCCTGATCCCTCCAGCTCTGTATGTTTTTTTTTTTTAATGTCGAGGCTATATGTTTTGTTTTTTTATGTCGGATCACCCTGGTATATTGAAGGAACGTCACAGCTCCTTTTTGCCTCTAGGCCCAACCCAGGACCATTTCAAGGCAGTTAATATATTTATAGCCGACAACTATATTCTGTATGTATCAAATGTTTTTAGCTGAAATTTTAAAATTAAGGGAGACTAGGATGGTCCCATTTCGGCCTTGTTCTGGCCTCATCAGCTAGCCACACCCTTCCTTACTGGGATTCGATCTATATATTGTTCTGAGTTCGGGTTTTGACCCATGTAATATTTTGAGTGTCTAATCTATCCCCCAAATATTACACGGGGCAAAACCCGAACTCAGAACAATCTACATACATATACAGTTATATTCTTTCAAGTTCATCTAACCCTTAACTTTCCAAAATTAACAATCTAGTCTTCATTTTGCCTTCCCCCAAAGATTAAAGGTTTTCTTGTTAATCCTTTAACTACCTTTTATCCTGATTAAAGGTGAAACTCCTGGTGTAATGCAGCTTGTGGTGCTGACGGTTCTTAACATCTAGAAACCCATTAACCCTAAGAAATTTGTTAGTAGAAAAGTAGATAGAAGAGCAGACAAACTCAGTATCCCTTTGAAGGTGCCAAGCCATAACTTAGAATGGATATTTCCTGCCCCAGCTCCCAGAGTTCCCAAACCAGCTGGAAATTGCCATTTTATGTTCTCTTCATAGGGATTTTCTGACACAGGGAGTTTCAGACAAATTATGGTTATGCCTGTCCTTTCCTTGATTTAGAAAGGAGTTCAGAGTAGTCAATAGATTTATTTATTGTTTGTTTGTTAAACGTGTACAAAATAACAAATATAGGTATAAACATGAACAAAGGAATACAGATAAATGAGGACAATAAGATAGGGACAATAGGCACTCTGGTGCGCTTATGCACACCCCCTTTACAGAATTTTAGGAATTGGGTGAAGTCCACAGTAGACATTTTGAGATTGAAGCTTTGAGGGTTAGAGGCTGTAACAATGGAATCGGTAGATCATTCTCAGGCATTAGATAAAATATAGGGTTGTTAGTTTTATTGTCTCTATGCATTGGCATCTTTCAGTCTCAAAACACCCTGGTATCATGCTTTGGACTCCTCAGAGCAAGAAGCCTGGGTAGGTTAATATGGAGGATAGACTGTTATCCATGCAGCAGATTCCCCCTCTCCACGTCTCTGAAATAATACAATGGAATGGCAAAGCCGATACAATGGATATTGCCACAAGGCAATGGAGGTTTGCAGTCAGAGTGTCCATTCTCCTAGTGGTTGACCTGGGCATCTTTTGTGTCTTGCTGTGCTCTCAGTATACCACTCATTTGCAGACTGCCTTTATGGCCATTGACTTATTCTAGTAGGTTTCATCCTGTCTGTCTGCCAGAATCTGTCTTTACATGCTCGGGATAGACAAGTCCCTATCTCGCTGAAGGTGAGTAATCCATTAGCTACTCTCAAAATGGTTTGGCCAACCTGTTGAAGCTGTTTCCTAGGTTGTGGCTGCTGCATATATTACAGCTACTAGGAGCCACAGGTGATAGCTGAGTGACAGGTGGGGACCAAAGGGGAACAAGTTTCCCTAAATGAGCTGCCATAAAAGGACACAACATGCCCCTATACCAGAGGTACTATCCCTTCCTGAACACCCCATACACTCTAGTCTCTATGACTGGCAGCCTTAATATACTTACTTGATAATAAAGTCCATTTGGGTTGAGTTGAAGCTACCTCCAAGTGAATATGCATGGACATTCTCAGTAGAAGTTGATCCATATTCCAAATGATCACTTCTACTTTTTATACTAACAAATCCTCATTCAATTTAAAATGACAAGCAGAGCATTCTACCCTTTTATTACAAAAGGAAGGAAGGAAGGAAGGAAAGAGGAAAGAAGGAAGGAAGGAAGGAAGGAATTGGATTTTTATTGTGTTTTGCTTTTGTGAGCCGCTCCGAATCTCCAGAGAGGGATGGCATACAAATCTAATAAATCTAAATCTAAATCTAAATCTAAATCTAAATCTAAGTAAGTAAGTAAGTAAGTAAGTAAGTAAGTAAGTAAGTAAGTAAGTAAGTAAGTAAGTAAGTAAGTGAAGGAAGGAAGGAAGGAAGGAAGGAAGTCAGAAAGAAAGAAAGAAAGAAAGAAAGAAAGAAAGAAAGAAAGAAAAAGATTTCAAATTAAGGCTCAATCCATGGTTACTTCATGGAACTCTGCATGGAATTTCCTTGGCAGCAGTACAGTGGGTTGTCATTGTCGTCTTCTGGGCTCTGTTTTAAATAAACAATTCATTTGAGCAACATATACATCAAAACACAATACACAAAAGCTCCCATTTTCAGTTCCTGGTGCTTTCTCTCCTCTTTTTGCAGTAGAACAACATTCCTCTCTTTGATTATTTTGCTCCATCGTCAGCCTCCCTGACCATGTCTAGGCTTTGAAAAGGATATTACACAAAAGATAAAATGCATCCAGGTCTTTTGTGGTGTGAGAACTCCAGCTGCCCATTAAAGACCATGGCTTCATGCATATTCATTCATGAAAATTATTTATGAAACAAATCAGGAGATGTTTGTGAGAAAACCAAATTATTTAAATTTATAGTTAATTAACACTCATTGCCTCTTCAGGCCTCGGATCAGATCACAAAACTCACTTATGTCAGGTTTTCTTTCTCCACCCACCCCAAATTTTATTTCTTTTAAAATAAGCAAATCAATCAATATAAATGTTAGCGAGACAACAAATATTTTTATAAAAAATTACACTGCATATTTTCTGGATTGCAACAGTATTAATGTATCTAATTCTCAGGATGACAATACAGAACACTATCAATTCATATTATGAATCAAATGAACCTTAAGGCTTTAAGTTGTTGGCAGAAGAATGTTCATGGTGGGTATTATTATGAGACAAATTGAGCAATCCTACTGTACTATGCATCTAATGAATCTACTGTGGTGGGTGATTTCCCCTCCCACGTCCAATCTGGTCTTGAGAACCATTTACCATTCTGTTGCTTGCTGCAAATTTTCAAGCTCTCGGTATTTCTGTACTACCTGTAGTTAACACAAATAAAATAAAATCATTATGAAGAATTTTAGATTTGGATGTCTGCAAAAGTTTCAAATATGTTATGTTACCACTGAAAGAATTGAGTTAAAAAAAATCTTCAAGAGCATGGTTTGGAATGGGTTCACCATATGAAAATTTCTTTCTCCTTGCATCCACTTTTATATGGGGATTGCTACTAAAATTATGGTTTCCATGTGGCAAGGCACTGTCACTAGTAAGCTGCAAAAAAGTCTTATTTCAACAAAAAGATTTTGAACAGGGATTGTCATTAAAAATTTCACCTAAAATAAATTAGTTTCTGATGAAATGATATTAATTATCTAATCAGAGTCCTGGTATAAATGTGATTGATGTATTCAAACAAAAGTTGGATGGCCATGTTTCTGGAATGCATTGGATTCTGGAACTGAGCAGAAAGTTGGATTTGGTGACCTATAACCTCTTCTATATCTATGATCCTACAGTTCAGAAACTAATAGCTTATTTGTATGACCTAGAAAATTTTCAATGCAAATTTATAATAGGAACCTATTTATATAAGAAATATGCAAACCCCACTTTTCACTGGATGATAAACACTGGATGGGTTTTTGGAGAGGGGCAGCATACAAATCTAATACATAATAATAATAATAATAATAATAATAATAATAATAATAATAAAGCCAAGTGTGAATGTAGCCAGTCAGTACCACAGCAAGACCTTTTGTTGTACAATTCACAGTGCTAGAAAAAAAATGCCTGCACATATTAAACTCAGGTTTAATATCCTCCCTTCATGAGAAATTCATCTCAGAAAGGGAAGAAAGGAAGGACTAAGTTGATATACCTTTAAATATGAGGTAAATGAGATTTTGCTTTTCAAAAGAGAATTGTTGGTCTAACTGAATAGTTTCTCTGAAAAGATTGCACCTGGGAGCTGTGTTTTGCTTCCCCCACCCCTAAAATCATTGCCTCAAATACTTAGGTCCAACACTGGAATATGTATAATAGTCACGGATGTGCAATCAGCCGATATCTGATTGAGTTGGCCCTTTGTACTAAATTGGGAACCGCTGGGAGTGAGACAAGCTATGCCATCCAATTGGATATATCCAGTTTGTTGTAATCGCTCCACACACAACAATCATTTTAGATGGCAAGCAAAGGTAACAGCTGCCATATCACCTTTAATATGGAAGGAGAGAGCCTAAAATCAAGAATGCAGACTATCCTTTGTTCTATCCCTGAAATGCATTTCATTTTTTTTGTCGCTTTCCACTCCATAAATTATCCCCCCGGGAAAATGTTGAACTGGTTTACAAGACTGTAACAAGAATACAGAATAAATTTCTTGCTCTTCGGAGTCTATTTTATCACCAGCTAAATGCACAGTGACTTCCACTATGATGACTATTGTACAGAACAGGTTGGAGACTCTGAAATTTGTTCCCATTCTGGCCCAACTTCCACTCTTGCCCATGTATCCACTTTAGCTCATTATGACCTAAGTGTCTCTGATATAGTGCACCCAGGATGGTTGTTAGGGATATATCTACTGCATAGATCAAATGAACACATTGAACAAACAGATGGTGCTTGGATAAATCAAGGTGTTTTCTTTTTCTACTTGATAGGTGAGCTCACAGTGCCATGATAGAAGGCACAAAAATAGCAACTGCCATTTGTTCTCAAAACTGTTCTGAGCAATTCTTCTTCTACCACACTGAATGAAAATAAACTTCTTTCTTTGTTCATTTGCAGTGGATTTATGAAAGTAGTTTTCCTATTTTCTGCTATTGATAGGAGGCAAAGCAGCCTTTGGTGGCTCCTAGGCAAATGGTTCGTTTGTTTAATATTTGAGAGATTATTTTTACACAATGTTCAAATATTTAGAATGGATTTGTCAGAATGTGATATTTAATTAAAAAAACATATCTGAATCAATTATTTTGAAAAAGAAAATGTACAGATGCTTAATCTTTTTTCTTGAAAAAAAAAATTCCTTGATATATGCCCATATGTATGTGTTAATATTATATGTACTAATAGTAAATTCCAGGCTTGTATAAGACAAATAACATTGTTATTGGGGTTTGGGGGGTATCTCAGCCTATGAAAATGAGAACTAAATTATGGACACATAATGTTGAGTGATGGCAAACAGGTAGTGCCACAACTGGGGAATGTGATGAAATACCATGATTCTGGAAAGCTTGCTGAATTCAAAAAGTGTATTCTTTACCAACAGCACATTTATTAAAAGAGAAAAAAACATTTTAATTGTAACATAATCATTCTTCTCCATCCTAGTGTTGTTCCTGCACTAAGGCAAGTCTTCTTAATTGTAACATAATTGTTAAATATTTTAGAAAAAAACAAATTATAAAACAACACAAATTTTTGATATATCTCATATGTTGGAATATATTTGTAATGCGTGTACACTGTGAATTAGGCACACAAATACAAATTAATCTATAACAAAATCATTTGCATTCCTCTTAACAACTTTGCTGCTGTTATTTCATTACTCTTTCCCCTGATGGTCATAATCAATTTTCCCACAAATAACTTTTAGATGCAAAGAAATGAATAGAAGGAAACCAAATGGGAAAATAAACAACATTGCTTTGTCTATCATTACTGTGAGATTTAAAAAAAAACAAAAAACCAGATGTCTTATCACTAGGGAGTTGTTATATCATTGGATGTGGCTAAAACGCTTTAAAATATCTGGCTATGTTTTTAATCAGGCTACATTTTAAAGCCTTAAAGTACAAATATGGATTTTAAGTATGTCAAGGGAATAAATTAACTCCAATAAATGGCTATTCTTTCTAAGATTGCACCTGCCATGAAATTGCTCCAAGTTTGCATTTCCATTTCTAGTCTCCAGTGTGTCATTAGAGCAGATTGATCTCCATCATCTGTCTAGCAGTTTCCCATTAGATGGTTTTTATATGGAAATTAACAGGAGGCTGAAAACATTGCTTTCTGAGCTGCAATAGTGGAAGTCACTTTTGATTAAGCATTTGAAAACCCCCAGACTGGAGTGATCTCTTTGCTTTAGTTCCTTCTTGTGTTAACACCAGTGTCAAAAAAAAGCAGCTTTTTTTTTTTTGCCACCACTTCATTTACTTCTAACAGGAATCTCATTCAAAGATGCCTCATTTTATTTTTACTTTAAGTCTTGCTCTCTTATATACTAAAACCTGAACTGATCTAGATAATTCAAAAGTAGTTGAAGCATTCTCCTCCTTTGCATCTACTGCCTGTACTTATATTTTACTTTGTAACAACTTACTGGGCAGTTTCTCATACTATATGCAAAATCACATGGATTTTGCAATCTATGCATATAAAGGCATATATGGACATTCTTCAGAAGTCCACTTTCACCTCTGAACATTGCTATACGTCAATCTTTCCAATTAGAATAGTGTTTCCTGTAGTAAACTAAAAACATGTTGAAGTTGTAGCTCTCCACCTAATTTCATGCACCCTTGGCCACTTGCTCAACTCCCTGTGTTTTATATACAGTGATACCTCATCTTACAAATGCCTCGTCATACAAACTTTTCGAGATACAAACCTGGGATTTAAGATTTTTTTGCCTCTTCTTACAAACTATTTTCACCTTACAAACCCACCGCCGCCGCTGGGATGGCCCACCTCCAGACTTCCGTTGCCAGCGAAGCACCCGTTTTTGTGCTGCTGGAATTCCCTTGAGGCTCCTCTCCATGTGAAACCCCACCTCTGGACTTCTGTTGCCAGTGAAGCGCTCATTTTTGCGATGCTGGAATTCCCCTGCTGAGGTTCGCCTGCAGCATCGCAAAAACACAGAAGTCCAAAGGTGGGGTTTCCCATGGAGGGGAGGCTCAGGGGAATCCCAGCAGTGCAAAAATGGACACTTCGGCTGGCAAAAGGGGTGAATTTTGGCCTTGCACACATTAATCGCTTTTCCATTGATTCCTATGGGAAACACTATTTCGTCTTACAAACTTTTCACCTTAAGAACCTCGTCCCGGAACCAATTAAGTTCGTAAGACAAGGTATCACTGTACTTCTGAATAGAGTGATTTGTTCCTTTCATTTCAGTTGATTGAGAAGGGTGGATGTGGGAAGAATAGAAGAAAAAGTGGTGGGAGACAAGGAAAGGAAGGAAGGTGGAAAGAAAGAAAGATGGAAAGATGGAAGGAAGGAAGGAAGGAAGATGGAAAGAGAAAGGGAAGTATCGTATAATCTCCAGCAGAAATTGCCTTTGTCAGGAAAAATATTCCTACTATTTGATAGATAAAACTAATACTTTAATGTTCTAAGTTTTATACACTGTTTTATACACTCATGCTTTATTGTAGACCATCTAGAGTCTCTCTTTGAGGGTGATGGGAGGTTTATAAATGTATATCTGAACATTCTCAAAATAAGACAATGTATTAGTATGTGAGAATGACTTTGGGAGACAGGAAGCAGCCTAAAAAGAGCAGCAGAGTCTACGGGTGGGGGAAAACCATGGGAAAGTCTTCAGAAAGAACCCTCCCTAGTTTGCTGGAGGCTTAAATGTAAGAGGGAATAAAATACTTTTGGTCTTGCAAGATAGACCTATAAAGCCTTACATGGCTTAGGACCAGATTACCTACGAGACCGTCTTTTGCCTCATGTATCCCAGTGGCCAGTCAGGGCTCACAAGTTGGCCTTCTCCAGGTCCCATCAGCCAAGCAATGTTGGCTAGCGGGCTTTAGGGGAAGAGCCTTCTCTGTGGTGGCTCCAGCCCTTTGAAATAAACTCCCCCCAGAGTTTTGCACTGCTTCCACTCTCCTGGCCTTTTGGAAAATGTTGAAGACACATCCTTGTCAGCAGGCTTGGGGCTGTTGAATATAGACACCCTGCTCCAATCCACAGGAATGAATGTGATTTAATGATTTTAATGAAATGGGTTTTTAGGTGTATTAAATAAGATTTTAGCATGTTTAATGGATCTGTTTTAAATTAGCTTAGTTTTAATCTTCGATTCATATTGTTTACCTTATGTATTTATCTTTATGTTGTAAGCTGCCCTGAGTCTATGGAGAAGGGTAGCAGAGAAACCGAATTAATTAATTAATTAATTTTGTTAATACAATATTACAATAAAGTAGGATTAGTTCACCTGGTTATGAACGTCTTGTCTGGACTATGTTGTAAGTCTGACAGAACCTGGGAGGAAATTTATTCATTCCTGAAGCTTTCCCCCATGATACATCATCTACAAACTTTGTTAATTACAGGAAATAAAAACTGCAGAAAAAAACATATATACACAAAGGGAGTGGTTAACAAGGTGTCAGTTGACATATCTGAGCATGGCATGTCCATAGTATTTTAGAATAGTGGAACATTAGGATATTTTTAGAATGAATAATGTGAGATGTTCTCCTAAATCTAATTTCCAAATTATATTATAGCTGGGAGAACTTTCCCTTGTAACTTCATGGTACTTGTTTCTGGAAATACTAACACAATGCACATCAGGTACTTACTGCAATTCATCCACAAGAATCAATACACGTAGAAGTAATCTAATCACCAACCTATTAATTCATAATTTCTGTGTTTACTGCATATGAAAGATTGTCATCCTCAAGCACATATGCAGACAGTCTTCCTATTGTCAATACCAGCAATATAATAGAAATGCCTATAGGTACATAAGTTTTATTTTGCTGTAGTAAGCAAAATTACAGAGCCATATATTTTCAAATTAAACAAGAAGATTATTTTAAAATATTGAGCTTTGAAATATAATAATGTATTCCAATACAAAGATAAATCACAACCATTCAGTTTCCCCATTAGCATTAATATTTGATGTCACATTGAATACTTATCCTCTCTCTCCCTGCAATCATTTTGCTTCCTACCTGCGTAATTTCATTGAATTTTTGCATGTCAGCTGAAATGCAAAAGTAGCTTTTCTGCATGGAGTCTATATTAAAGAACAGGCCAATATTAATCAAAGCTGTAATAGGACTGAGTGTGTAAGATAACTATAAAATGCATTGCCAGTCACAGTGCTGAAAGATCATTTTCTGGCTACATTATCAATGATCAATGTTTTTCTAAGAAATAATTAATGTAGTAAAATTGAAAAGTGGAAGGATTCTTTTAAATTGGAATCCAAATAAATCGTGTTTCAATTTAGACTAGTTTAGAATGTTCTACTATCCTCCTAAAAATATAAGTTGATTAAATTAATAAGACAGACAGACAGACAGACAGACAGATAGAGGAGGGAGAGAGATCTCAAATCACAGCAGCAGCAAAAAGGTTAAATTTTGAGTTTATTTTTAGAGTCATGTTTCAAAATAGAACCATAGCAGTTTGTCTACTTCTACTGTTTATTCTCTAGTGGCCTTTTGCCTTTGATCTCAGTCCAATGAGAAAAAAGATGTACACCTAAATTTCTCTTCCCAGTGACATTGTCATAACAGGAACAGAGGCTGATAAAGTCAATGATTTGCAAAGAAAGAATATATTTTGTAATCTGAAAAGCTATCTAACACATTTAAGATTATATTTACATCTTATTGTAAATAAGGAAATTCTGTGGTTAGTAAGATAATAATAATAATAATAATAATTATTATTATTATTATTTATTGGATTTGTATGCCGCCCCTCTCCGTAGATGATGGAAATGCCAGGAAAAAATATTATATTGTAAGATTACACTACATTTGAGTGAATTAAGCAGAGGTGTGCATCCTGTGTTAAACAAGTTAAAGAGATATTCTGAGTTTGTGACTACACTACTGATAAACGCATGAGAAAATTTATGAATTAATCAGTCCAGAGTCTGACAATATATTGGATATATGAAGTAATATTAATTTTATTTCTGTTCTTACCATTTTCATTTTCTAGTTCCCTTGCTCTGAACAGTCCCCTAAAGTATTTCTCAAGTATCATTTGTCACTTCATAAATACTAATTTCTCTTTCTCTATATCTTTACTAGTTTTATAACAGCATGTTTAGAATTAATGTATGGTCTAATGCTTAAGGGGTAGGCATACTGAGTCATTTTCTTATATATCAGCTAGATCATGCTCTCCTATACTTTTCTGTACATAAAATAAACATTTATTTATTTATTTTATTTATTTTATTATTTATTTATTTATTTAGATTTGTATGCCGCCCCTCTCCGCAGACTCGGGGCGGCTCACAGCATAACATAACAGTTTGTAACAAATCCAAATATAATTTAAAACATTTAAAAGAACCCCATTTTGTTAACAAGCATACACTCAAACATCCCATACATAAAATGTGCATGCCCGGGGGAGGTGTTTCAGTTCCCCCATGCCTGATGACAGAGGTGGGTTTTAAGAAGTTTACGGAAGGCAGGGAGAGTAGGGGCAGTTCTAAGGATTTTAAAGTGTTATATTTATTCTAATAAATCCACATGAGGAAAAGAACTGCCATAGGTGTGATATGGGTTGGTCTTTAACTAAAATTAGAATTAAATTAATATAGCTAGTCAAGGATAATCAAGCAGCAAACTGCAGACTTGACAGATTGGTAGTGTAGATTTTAAAACACAAGTATAAATTCAAAACTAGCATTAAAGATATCTTACCAAAATCTATCTGGTTCTTGTTTCTTTGATCTTGTCCAGGTATATAGGCCTTGGCATATACCACCGTCATCTTCCAACCTTTTTGCTTCCTCCTACAATCTTATGCCTAAGGTCATGGGGCCATTTTATCTAATGGTAAAGTCAATGCTATAGATTCTCTACCAAAATCTGATTTTACACACATATACACATACACACAGAGAGAGAGAGACAGACAGAGAGACAGACAGACAAAGACCAGATATGAAAATTAACACTTTAAGCTTAGTGACACAACTTTAATTAAAACACACAGTGACAGAATTAGATGGGGAAAGGTAGTAGAGCAATCCTCTAAATCAGCATGAAGCGCAGCCATATTAGAAAGGGACATGCAGGTTGCAGGATACATTATGAAACATGCAGATCAACTAAATGCCACAACAGTTTCTTGGGGCAATTTAATAATTTAACATTGTTTTGAAAAGCATGGTAGTGATTATTTTGGAGGGAAATGATTGATGCATTTGCAGGTGCAAAAGAAAAAAAATAGAAAAGAAAGAAAGAAAAAAGCCAAACCACTGAAGAGTTATTTGCAAAAGCCATAAAACTACTGTTTGAATATTAATCCATCAATCAGACAGCTGCAAAAGCCATTCTATATATCATAATGCAGAAACAATTAGAGTGATTGGAGGTGCCAAACTTTGGATATCACAATCACACGGCAATGGAGAGGGCCTAAAGAGATGAAAGAGCAATCTGTGAATGGGAAAATGGAGACTATGGGTAAGAGATTTCAGTCAGATGTCTGGCTAAATATCAGGGTTTCTATTATTGTTAGAAACATAGAAACATAGAAGACTGACGGCAGAAAAAGACCTCCTGGTCCATCTAGTCTGCCCTTATACTATTTCCTGTGTTTTATCTTAGGATGGATATGTTTATCCCAGGCGTGTTTAAATTCCGTTACTGTGGATTTACCAACCACGTCTGCTGGAAGTTTGTTCCAAGGATCTACTACTCTTTCAGTGAAATAATATTTCCTCACATTGCTTTTCATCTTTCCCCCAACTAACTTCAGATTGTGTCCCCTTGTTCTTGTGTTCACTTTCCTATTAAAAACACTTCCCTCCTGAATCTTATTTAACCCTTTAACATATTTAAATGTTTTGATCATGTCCCCCCTTTTCCTTCTGTCCTCCAGACTATACAGATTGAGTTCATGAAGTCTTTCCTGATGCGTTTTATGCTTAAGACCTTCCACCATTCTTGTAGCGCGTCTTTGGACCCGTTCAATTTTGTCAATATCTTTTTGTAGGTGAGGTCTCCAGAACTGAACACAGTACTCCAAATGTGGTCTCACCAGCATTCTATATAAGGGGATCACAATCTCCCTCTTCCTGCTTGTTATACCTCTAGCTATGCAGCCAAGCATCCTACTTGCTTTTCCTACTGCCCGACCACACTGCTCACCCATTTTGAGACTGTCAGAAATCACTACCCCTAAATCCTTCTCTTCTGAAGTTTTTGCTAACACAGAACTGCCAATGCAATACTCAGATTGAGGATTCCTTTTCCCCAAGTGCATTATTTTACATTGGAAACATGTTATTTTCTAGGCACTCGCAAGTTGAAAACATCAACAGCAGCACACAAGAATTTGGGAACAATACAAGAAAAGGCAGAAAATGATCTAGACAAATTTGGCCTGAAGCCAGGCAAATGAAAACAGGAAGACAATAATGACAAAGTATTGGATGAATTAGGGGGAGGAAGGAAAAGCATAATTGTGGGCAAGCATAAGATGGGGAAAAAGAAAAGATGCTGAGACAAGGATAAATTCCATGTAACTCTAAGACAGGAGCAAACAGCTTCATGACAGGCTCCAATTTTATTACTGAAGTGTTTTATGTACCGTATATCCATAAGATTTAGGGTTTTCCTCCATTCATTAGCGAAGGAACATAACCAAAAATCACTGGGGAGTTTTCTGTAGTCAATTCTAGTTAGTTTATACTTTATTTCTATACGGTGGAGAAAGTTTTAAAAATAACAGTAGGAACTGAGGTTCAGAAAACATAGGATTGTTCCTTAAAAACAACTGAAGAGAAGTCATGAGCACACATAACATCTAATACATATTTATTAGGAAGCTCCTGCTCAATGTGACCTGCTAATTGTATATATAGGACAACAGTTTCAAAAACTAACATCTACTGTATAAGCCTGATAGCAGCTTTTTTTAATGATTAGGGGAAACTATTTAGATAACAATTAATCTGGTTTTAGAACTGAGGAAATATTCAAGGATTTTGTTTTATATGCAAAATCTGTAATTAGTATGAAATTAATCTGTAATTGTGAGGAAACCATAAAAGAGTGACACAATCTATTTAGTTATTTTCTTAGATATCTATCCCTTCTTTTCTCCAGCAATAAAAGGTTGTATGTTGCACCCTTTACTCAATTTACATTACAAATACATGGGGAAGTCCAGACATCTATATTGAGTCTCATGCATACTTCACTTGAATCACATTCCATTAAACTCAATAGGAAATATGTTGGCAATGTAGACTAGATGTGTTCCTAGTGTCGTTAAAAATTCTATTTGTCATGTCAATAAATGCAGGAAGGCAAAATAACATAAGCATATCATTATAACATAATATAACTTAAGCATAGTGCGTACATAAACGCACTATTGTGCCTACTGTCCCTGTCCTTCTGTCCTATTATCCTTTTTATCACTTCTTTATATTTTGTTATGCTATACCTGTTTGACAAATACAATAAAATAAATAAAAAATAAAAAATAAATCTCCCGGTGCTATTCTCAGGTTGAAGATGAGCTCCTATCACAGGGGTGGGGTGTGTGTGGAATGCACTGGGGGTAGTAAGTTTATGCACTATTTATTGAATACTTAATAGGTTTTTTTATTGTCCTTCCTTCTCTAATACCTTATTATGACCCTTAATTACTTTTTAAAACAGGAAATAATTAAATAGTATAATTTTACCCATAAATGTTTTAATCATTTTAATCATTATCTAGAACTGAGCTACTTGCTTAATTTGTTATCATACTGAACCTTGTCTGTTCACTACAAAACTTTAAAATGTTACTGTGCTCCTCAACAAATAATGGTGTCAATCATTTTTTCCTTTTTGTGGCTATTCAAATAATGTGACTTAATCAACTGAAAAAGAGTCCAAGCACTTATTTGAAAACTTATCTTGATCAGTAAGCCACTCCTACCCATTCACATGATCTTTAAGCCACCCTCGGTCACATGATTGTCAAGCCACTCCCACCTGGTCACATGGCCAGCAAGCCACTCATATCCAGTCACATGACCATCAAGGCAGACCCACACAATAAGTCACGGCCACAGTGTGGTAGTAAAATTTTTTGCAACTCTTCACTGATCACAGGAAGATGCCCAAATGACCTTTAAAGCCCTATATTGCTTAGGACCTGATTACCTACGGGACCGTCTTTTGCCTCGTGCATCCCATCAACCAGTTAGGGCCCACAGGGTCGGCCTTCTCCAGATCCTGTCAGCTAGACAATGCCGGCTGGCAGGCCCTAGGGTAAGTGCCTTCTCTGTGGTTTCCCCTGCCCTCTGGAATCAACTCCCCCAGAGATCCATACTATTCCCACTCTCCCAGCCTTCCAGAAGAGCCTAAAAACACATTTGTGCCAGCAGGCGTAGGGCTGCTGAACTTGGTTATTTTGTGCCAGCTCCTATTGTTGTCTCACTGTTGGAGACATGACAGCGTTGTATGAGGAGGGCTGTCTGTGATATGTTTTAAGTTAAGGGTTTTTTTATAGTGATGTTTTATAGTGTTGTTTTATTCAATTTTAATTTCTTCCATTGTTATGCATTAATATGTTGTTAGCCGCCATGAGTCGCATGAGAAGGGCGCCTAGAAATCGAACAAATATATACATAAATAAATAAATGCTAAAATCTGAGCTCTAAATTGATTGGAGAAAGCATGTGGGGCAAACGGAGATGAACATTTCATTGGCCTCCCCATCATCACCTGGATATATGAACTAAGCTTTTTTTTTTAAGGAAGAGATTAGTGTGTGTGTGTGTGTGTGTGTGTGTGTGTTGTATGGACAGAGGTGGGGGATTTTATCATAGTCAAACATATGATAGACTGACTAATTAAGGATTTGGGATTTTCCTCCTTATAGCCAGCATGACTATTGTTATTTTCTATTGTAATATTAAATTACACAGGTCTCCAGATTGCAGCTACTTGATAGTTTTAAAAGCCTTTTAAATGATTTTTTTTTCATTCTGTACTATAGGATAACTCTGACAACATGCTATTAGAAGATTATTTTAATAACAGATTTGGGAAACTACTGCTGTAACTGCTATTGTTTCAAGGCACTTCCACTCTTTCTTTTTAAAGTCTCATTTCAGAAATCCCATGGTCAGTAGCAAGCTGGGCTTTCATTTTGGCTTCCTTAAACTAAAAACAGTTGCAAAACTCTGTTCAAACATTTATCCTTACAAATGGTCCCACCATATCATCAAGGCATATGCAGCAAATGAAAACATCCATGAAGTAATACGCACATTATTCAGCCCGCAATATATAATCAGTGAGATTAGTTTCATTTTTTATACCTAATATCAATATGTTCCTGCATTTCCCAAGGCCTTTAGTTCATTTGCTGAAACTCAATGGGCACAGAACTGTTATTCATTTAGTTAAAATTATTTTAAAGTGATCTAATACTATAAACATATCTCATAAAATTAATGCTGGCGAGGCACTTTATAACCCCTATCTCTTCACAAACCATTGATCAGCCAGATGCCAGAAATAGTACATTCTCTTTATTGCACTTTAGGTTTATTACAGAGGTCCCATAACCAGTTCTGTTAAAAGTACCTAGCTAAGACTATTCCTTCTTCTTTGTTCTCTTTGCATGTTCTTATTTTTCATTGATCTCTGTATGGACATTTTATGGGACGTAATAGTAATAACATTAAAATACAACCTCAGATTTCATGGGAATACATTTTTCTTTGGTTAATTTCATTAAGCAATTTCCAGGATTCCATCTTAATATACAGAGCAACTTTTTAAACAATGGTATAAAAATTCTTATCTGCAAAAAAATCAATAGAAACTCACACTGGGTTTTGAGAATACTAGATCATACTCAAGGTATTTTTCTCAGAGATAGGTTGCTTGCAGCCCAGAATTATCTCTAGAGAATCCTAATAAATAATTCACTTCTATACTTATTAGGTGCCATTTTGTTTTTCACAGGATAAAAGAGCTTCTTGTTGCACAAGCATCACAAAACCAATATCATATGACAGAAAAAAACAATGGATTATATATATTCAGACAAGGTGGATTATAAGTTAATATATATATATATACAGTATATATATTCAGACAAGGTGGATTATAAGTTAATATATATATTTTTCTATGAAGGCATGAAAGGTTCAGGAAATTGGGAAATGCAAAACAACTCTTGCGTCTATATTTAATCATATAACATTTACTATCTGGAACAATAAATATTGATCCATATATCCATTATTAATATATAACTATATTTTGAGCAATGTCCCATTTCTACCTGAGACCTGAGACAATTTCCCTATTACATTGCCCCTAATAAAGATCCTGAAATCAAGGATTATTTTCAGTGGTGGGTTGCTACCAGTCTGGTCTAGTTCTAAAGCAATAGCATTTAGACGTATACAGTGGTCCCTTGACTTTTGCAGGTCTGACTTTCGCGGAAAGGCTATACCATGGGTCTTCAAAAAATATTAATAAAAATATTCTGCGTTTTTTTTTGTATATTTGAACGTTTTCCCACAGCCACCCAATGTACAATACTGTGTGTTTTAACTCTCCCCCTCCCCCACCCCAGCAATCCTGCTTCTTTATATAAAAGCTCTGCTTCCGCCCCAGCCTCCCGATCCCTCCCCTTTAATTCTCAGAGCATTGGTATGCTCCACTTGAAGCTGAGCCTTACTGCCACCCACCGCCACCACCTTTTCTTCCCCCACCCACCTAAGCTGTCTCCCTTAGTGATAGCATCCGACCTCGCCACTGACCGGCCTGGAATCCCAGCTTCGAGTCCTGGCCCAGATCCCTCTTGCCTTGAGCTTCCCTCTCCCCTGCCCTGATCCTAACCACCGGTGCTGCCACCACCGCCATGGAAGACACCAGCAGCGAGCACAGCAAAGCCCTCAGCTTGCCGCCCTGTTGCCCCTGCGGGTTCTGGGGGTAAGTAAAACCAGGAATGGAGGAGGAAAGGGGAGGAAGGAAGGAAGGAAGGAAGGAAGGGAGCATCTCTACTTTGCAGAAATTTGACTTTTGTGGGTGGTCTTGGAACGTATCCCCCATGAAAGTCAAGGGACCACTGTAAACCTCTTTACAGTGCTTTACAGCTGTCTCTAAGCAGTTTACAGAGAGTAAGCATATTGCCCTCAACAATCTGGGTCCTCATTTTACCGACCATGGAAGGATGGAAGGCTGAGCCAACCTTGAGCCTACTGAAATTTGATTTGCCAAACTGCTGGCAGCCGGTTATCAGCAGAAGTAGCTTGCAGTACTGCACTCTAACCACTGTGCCGTCAAGGCTCTTGAACCAGTTGCACCAGTAGCAGCAGTAGCAGCAATAACAGCAGTACAGCAGTGGCAGGAGGCTCTGCCCACCCACCCTGGACGCTTCTGCACACGAGCCAGTAGAGATTTAGAACCCATCACTGATTATTTTTTATATGAATTATTGGTGGGCAGGAACTTGGAGCATGGCACATGGTAGGTGAGCACAAACTGTCACTGACTATGTCTTGAATGTGGCCTGAATAATTTCTGATTATCTCCAATTAAATGGAAATATTTTTTTCAAATAATCTAATGGAATTCACCAATTGCTTTGGTTATAAATAAATAACACCCCAGATTACAGAATTTCTCTTATGCTTCCCCCCCACCGTTTGCTTCTCCTGGAATTAGATAATTACTATAACTCAAGACATCTTAGTCAGACACAGTAATTGCAAATAGGTAATTTATTAGAGCCTATCCTATACTGATAAAAGTCATAATAGGGGCATAAACTCTATTAAAATATAAGAGAACTAATTAAAACATTCCATATACTATATTCAATGCTAGGAGAAAGATTATCAGGCATTTTACACAATACTCAATGACTTTATCAACCAGGAACCATGTCTGAAAAGAAATGCACATGCTATTTAATTATAGTAATCCTTTGAGAAGTGGCCATCTAGCTTAACCCATTTCAGAAAATTTGGTCTGGAAAAGCCATGTTAATTGTGAATGACATCTTGACTAAAATGAAAGATTTTATGAATTATACAGATGCAAGGATAATGCAATGCAATGCACTGGGCTGGAATAGAATTAGAATTAGAATTACAATTATTAGAATTAGAATTACAATTGTATTCATATATTTATTTATTGGACTTGTATGCTGCCCCTCTCCATGGACTCGGGGCAGCTCACAACGCCTCAATAAAAACAACATGCAATAACATATCTGAGCCAATTAATATAAATAATTAATCTAAAAAACTGATTCTAAAAAAGCTAAAACATTAAAAATCATTCTTCCAGATTCGAACCACAGACATACCACACAGAATAGAGTAGAACAGAACAGAACATAATAAAATAGGTACCAAGAATTGAGAAAGATACACAACTTCCAAGCATTTATTTACATTGTTCCTCTGCTATAGATGGAAAATTAGTTTTAGGGCTAGTCCTTCTGAGAACCTTGGCTACAGTTAAGAATTTCCTCAACTTTGTGTTTTCACTTGACTACAAAAACTACTAGAAATAAACCCAGGACGAGGAATAACATAGCCAAAATAAATTGTTTAAAATTCCAATTGTCACACACCACTAGCTAAAGTATTTTTCCCAGCTGTAGGATAATGTCATCCCTTCCTTCTAATGAACTGGAACTAATTAACCTCCTTTATTAAATTGTCTTCTCTCTTAGAGTTAGCGATGCTTTCCTGAAACAAACTATGAAACAGACCCAGCCATAGCCTTGTAGCAAAATATTAACTTTTAGGTTAAAATAACAGATTTATTTATTTTGTTGATTTTCATCCTTTTCTGAAGCACCTATAACAAATGCGATGCAACACAATACAATAAAAATATTTAAAGATCTTATGATAATAATATAATGTGGCAACCAGGTAATAATGGTATACTTTGAAAATCCTTGGATGTTACCATTATTTTTTTAAATGGGTCAATGTACCTGGAAAAATATTACATCAAGCAGATCTTGGTAATACTAGAGTGATTATCCCAACTCCAAGAGGTTGGGGTAAAGGAGCGTGACATAATATAACATCTGCATCTCTCTGCTCTGAGAACTTAAGTGAACATAGATTGCATGAACATTGTGAGAATTTCTAGTTATTCATTCCTGCATTCACTGAATATCAGAACCTGGATAGTTACTAAAGCTAATTAATTTCATATAATGATATAAAAGCCCATGATTTGAACCCCACAGAATAACATTGCAATTATTGCAATGCACTCTACATGGGGCTACCCTTGAAGAGTGTTCAGAGACTGCAAATTGTCCAAAATGCAGCTGCGTGAGCTGTCATGGGTGTACCTCGATACACCCATATAATACCTATGCTCTGAGAACTGCACTGGCTTCCTATTAGTTTCCAGTCATAATTCAAGGTGTTGATTATTATCTAGAAATCCCTACATGGCTTAGGGCCGGACTATTTACAGGACCATCTCCTGCCGCATACCTCCCAAAGACCAATAAGATCACACAGAATTGGCCAGCTCCAGGTCCTGTCGACTAAGCAATGCAAGTTGGCAGGGTCATGGGGTTAGGCCTTCTCTGTTGTTGCCCCAGCTCTATGGAACCAACTCCCTCTGCTCCCACCCTACTGGCCTTCCGCAAGGCTGTGATGATCTGGCTTTGCTGGCAGACCTGGGGCCCATGAAACTGACATCTCTAATGGCCGAGAAGTGTTGAATGGTATGCATGTGTGTTGATTGGATAGTTGTGTTGACGGTTTTTAACTGGGGTTTTATAATTTTAGACTTGTATGAATGAATGAATGAATGAATGAATGAATGAATGAATGAACGAACGAACGAACGAACACATACATACATACATACATACATACATACATACATACATACATACATACCTGCATCTGAAGAGTACAGATAAAGTATCAAAATGATAATGTGCTGCTACCAAGACTGCTGGCCAATGTAACCAAATGTGTGTGTGTGTATATTACATATATATGTCACCTATCTCACTATCCAAAGCAGATCTGGACTATGAAATGGGTGTTACCCATGTGTATATTTATCCATGTTGGATTTTATTCAAGGTTACTTATGAAAACATTCATGTGGAATGGCATTTCTACATGAGAATTCTGAGCTGGTATAGAAACAGTGTGGACCACTGTGTTATCATACTTGCAATACTATTATAGAGACATTGTTTTCTGCTTCAGCTACAGTAACAGTACAACTAAAAACTATTTTTTAAAAATAGTTGTTCCTGTGTGTTTGTATCTTTACATTGGAAGGAATACTTGTCTCTCTCACACACATTATCTCTCAGTCAAGTAAGAAAATCACCAGAACTTCCCATCTATAGTAGTCTAAAACACTTGTATTCTTATAAAAACGAAGGGTTGCAGTTGTTATCGTTGCTATTCCTTCAGGACCTAAAAGCACTTTGGACTTGGTCAATGAATTTTGCTCTTCTGAAATCAGCAGAAGTGAAATCAATAATGAATGCCCTTCAAATTGCTACTGAACTAATAGAAAATAGCAGTGTTCTTCAACAAAAAGAAAGAGAGAATATATGGAATTCAACATAATAGTAATATTATAGAAATTTTGGTTTTTAAAAAGAAAAAAGATTGACTTTATTATAATTTTACTGAACTCTTACAATTGGTGTGTTTTAGTTAGGTCACTCACTTTTGGATTTCCAAGCACACATATATGCTTGGAAGTCCAAAGGTTGAATGGTATATATATTTGAATATATATATATATATATATATTTCTGTAAGACACAGAATATACGTCTTCCAGACACAATATATATATATTTCTGTTGAGTCACCTGGTATACCCAAATATGGGAGGGAGGGAGGAAGAAAGCTCGCATTTTTAGGACAATTTGTGTTAGTTATAGATGATATAGATATGGATTTAGATATATAGAGATAGAGACATAGAGATAGAGATAGATAGATAGATAGATAGATAGATAGATAGATAGATAGATAGATAGATAGAAAGAAAGAAAGAAAGAAAGAAAGACAGACAGACAGACAGACAGATGTGTGTGTATGTGAGAGAGAGAGAGAGAATGAATGTAGTAATCATTCAAGGTATATTACTTAATTTATCCCCCAGCACACTCAGAATTTTTTCATATTCCATTTTTAATATTCTAAGTCATTAGATTTCAATAACTAACCCAGTACTGTGTGTGTCCCATTTCCCTGGACAAGTAAAATAGGATGTAACTTCTCCCTGTTTTGAGTACTAATGCTGTAATTTAGAACTTCTGTCAAGATGAAAGATCTTCCAAGGGAATTACAGCAGACCCATCACAACACTTGAGAACAGTACTGGATAATGAAGTTTTCATTATTAAATAAAGATATTTTAGGAATGTCAGAACCCATAAATCCTTCCCCTATAATATATCCCTTCATTAGTTTGTTTATTTCATACTAGAGACTCCTGCCCCCACCCCATCACATTTAGCTACTCTTTGCACTCACTGAAGTTGCCATGGAGATGATTTTATATGTCTCCTTTGGCAGCTGCGATGCTGGATTGTGATTGGATTGAAAAATCTAAATGTCTTTCAGGGAAGGCAGGGAGAGCACTCCTTTGTTGGCATACATTCTAAGGCTCTGCAATTTAATGTTACCTTAAGGAAATGCTAACGTGAATCATACGGGTTGGAAGATGGAAGAATTACAAAGAGAAGGGCTTTTTTCTCTCTCACTTCAAAGTGAATTTAGTGCTGGTGAATAATACCAAATAGAGTGCCCTGGGGCAAAACTATTCAATTTATTTACCAGGCATGTAGGCAATCATAATTTATATATATATAAATCCCTTTCTCCCCCCTTCTCCATCACTGAATGCTTTCACCACCTAAGACATTACAGCCTGATCATGTCCACATGATGATCATGTCCTTGGATACTATAATGTGCAACCTATTTAATTTGGCCAGGGAAAAATGAACTCTACAGTGGAATTTTCTAACAAGTCAGTGGCTTTTGAGTTAATATAGGAAACAACTTCAAAAAAATTGGAATTTAGGAGACCTGCTAATGTATTCTCCCTTATTACAACATCTGGAAAAGAAGAAAGTAGAACTGGACCCTTGGTTTTGTTTTGGAGGTCAAAGGCACCATCAAAAAGACATACCTTTTACCAGTTATGTATGTAGCCAAAATTTGTATAAGTTTCTGTCTGACTTATATATATATTTCTAAACCAATTTCAAAGTGAGGACATTTTCGATGGGGTGCTGAGCTCACTTTTCAAAATCTACAACTAATTGAAAGCTATTATCTTTCTTCCCAATTTTAAAGACAAAGCTGGAGAATGAAATTAACCTGTGAAAAATTTAAATTTGTGGTTTAATTTTGTCTCTGATTTTTATTTTTTATTTTTATTTACTTTTAAATACTGTGATCCTCCATAGACTAAAAGCTGAATAGCAGTTAGTAAAAGGAAAAAATTAAAAAATGGAATTAGGAAAGAAAAGAATTATTCTAGGATGAGCCTAGAGTAATAATTTGATCCAATACCAAAGTGTAAGAAGGAGTTTGTTTTCCAAAGATGAAGAAAAAGTTGAAACATTTTTAATTTATAAGTAGAAAAACATCAAAGAAGTAAGTATAGGGTATAATCTCAATGCAATAGTATTTAATAGCTCATCTCTTATTTGTTTGATGGTTTATTTACTTTGAAGCCATACAACTTCTTAAAGATTTTGAGCAGCAGGGCACACACCCCTCCTAGAAGAATGAAATATTTTAGGAAATATTTAAAAAGCAGGATAAAATATTTTTCCTAAAAGAGAAAGAATAGAATAGAATAGAGTAGAATGGAATGGAATAGAATAGAATAGAATAGAATAGAATAGAATTCTTTATTGGCCAAGTGTGATTGCACACACAAGGAATTTGTCTTTGGTGCATATGCTCTCAATGTACATAAAATAAAAGATATGTTTATCAAGGATCTTACGGTACAACACTTAATGATAGTCTGGGTACAAAAAAGCAATCAAATCATATTAGAATATCATTTTTCCTTGTGAACCTTCTTTCTTCCCCTTTTCTTTTCTTCTTTGCTTCTTTCCTCCCTTTCCATTTTCACTGCTAACCCCAGTGTAATCATTAACCTTCCCCCTTCTTCCCTTTCTTTGTTTCCTTTTCTTAGTTACTTTTCTCCTAATCCATCTCTTTCTTACATTATTGCGTCCCGTGTCAGTCAGTATTTTTTTCCTTCAGTGCTGAGTCTTTGCTTCTTTTTCATGGCTTCTTTATTCATTTGGGTGTATTCCAGTATTTATTCTAATTCATCAATCTTAAATAGTCCACTTGTCATTTTAATCATTTCTTCCAGTTCATTGATCCTTTCAATTATTTCCTGGGATATTTTGTTATTTCTACAATATTGTAACTTCTGTGACTCCACAGTCAGGGTCAGACCTCTAAAACGTAATCAAGTCCTCTTTAAAACTTCTCACAGCTTCCAAGGCCACTGTAAAAAAACAAAAGTGGTCTTACAGTTCATTGCATGTTTTCCCTGCCAGTAGGTGTCTCCACTCCACAACTCCGATCAACAAAATAGCGAAAATGAAAGCGTTCAATATAAATCCATATTTTAAACTTTATTTTACACTTTTCTTTGTTCTTCTTTTACTACACCAAATTTAACATTACTTCCAATCGAACTTATTCTTTCGGGTTCCTTTTCAAAATGCTTTGATAATCCCACCCTTCATTTTAGCTTGTATTTAAACTTCTGCTTCTTTTACTTTTCCCTCACACCAAATTAGCTGCTAATTCTTTGGTGGGATAGCTTCAAAGTTTTTTAAAACAAACTTTTTCTTGAATATATGTTGGCCAATCACTCACCTAATACTCCACTCAATTCACCGCTCCTGCACAAAAATTATTCTGGTTGCTCTGGCTTGTGATGGCCACCATGACCACCACCCTCACTGCTGGTTCAAAGAGTTTTTCCGCCAACCTCTGAGGGATTTGCCTACCCCTCCTGGTTTTCTGAGGTGCTTCTCTTTCTTCTCTGTCCCTCCAGGACAGATCCGATCCAAAGACCCTTCAACAGTGCCTTGTCAGCCTGTAATTTTACTTCATAAGAGCTCGTTATTTCCAGACCATCTCTACACAACACTTCTGATATTTTTTTTTAAGGAAGTGGAGCATTTGAGAAATTAAAGAAAAAGTGTTAATATTATAATTATAGGAAGGAAAAATTTGTTTTTTAAATAATGATAGGGTTTTATATGTTTTTAATATTAGATTTGTTCCACTGCTATATTGTTTTTATTGCTGTTGTGAGCCATCCCAAGTCTTCAGAGAGGGGCAGCATACAAATATAATAAATAATAATAAATAATAATAATAATTATGATAAAGTGAAATGTATTTTGATTAATGTGTGACTGTAATATTGGAATAAGAAGATGATATAATGAATGAAATGGAAAGGGAGAAAATGTTTGAGAAATAAATATGTGGGAACAGTATATGGATGAATATAAGTATTATAAGATGATGCTAGGAAGGTGAAAAAGGAGATGTAAAAATTAAGTTTGAAGAAACATTATTTATGAAATTAAATGGAAAAGATATTGAAAAATAAATGAAATTTTATTTTATTATAACAAATGAGAAATTAGGAACTGAAATGGAAATGACTGCTTTTAAATAGACAAGGGAATAAGAAAGTTTGGGGGTAAGGGCAAATGGTAATATTGTTTAAATGTTAGAAAACAACTAGGAGGTAAACAGAATTAAAAACATAGAGAAAAAAATAGTATGACAGAAATGAGAAATATGTAAAAATTCTGTCTGAGGATGTTATAAGCTCTATAAAACTTTGACGAGTGATACTCTGTTCAGAGAAAATGCATTGTCTGTATGTGTATTAAAAACAAAAAAATATTTTAAAAATCATACAGTGGTACCTCGACATACGAATTTAATTCGTTCCAGACCCGAGCTCGTATGTCGATCAACTCGCATTTCAAACGAATGTCTTTAGACTTTGTTTTTCACGCCGCGATAACTGGAAGCAAGGAATTCTTGCGCCACCTAGTGGAAGCTCGGCTCATATCCCGAATTTGAGCTCGGGTGTCGAACAGAAATTTTGCTCGCGTCTCGGCTTGTAACTTGGAATACTCGCATGTGGAGCAGCTCGTGTCTAGAGGTACTACTGTATTAGTAAACAGTCAATATACATAAGGAAAAAAGTTACAGTCATACAGTAATTTGTGAGAGGACATGGGTGATGAGAATAATGAGAAGATTAATAGTAGTGCAGACTTAGTAAATAGTTTGACAGTGTTGAGGGAATTATTTGTTTAGCAGAGTGATGGTGTTCAGAAAAAAATGGTTCTTGTGTCTAGTTATTCTTGTGCAGAATGCTTTACAGCGTTCTTTTGAGTTAGGAGTTGAAACAGTTTATGTTCAGGAGGTGCGGAATCTGTAGATATTATCACAGCCCTCTTTTTTTGACTCGTGCAGCATACTGGTCCTCAATGGAAGGCAGGTTGGTAGCAATTGTTTTTTCTACAGTTCCAATTATCCTTTAAAGTCTGTGTCTGTCTTGTTGCGCTGCAGAACTAGAACTAGAAATCTTAAGAGAGACAGAAACTCAGTCCTCACTGAAGATCCAAACCGGAATAAAGCCATTAAGTTACAATAGGAATTGCCCACAAAACACAAACCTCATTACATCCTCCAAGTTTCATCCAAACTTAAGTCTGACAACCTCAGCTATGACCTCTGCAATGCCTCATGGGAGTCTAATGACAACCAATAGAATACATGCTCTTACCACAGGAACCAAAAGCTCAAGTTCAAAGCCTAGAGAGAGTATAAATACCTCTCACTCTTCATTTCATGTGTTCAGTTACTCACAACCTCAAACAGATGTGGTCCTGTTCATCAAGAAAGAAACCATCTTTACGAACAACCTCCATGATTCCAGTGTCTTTCTTCCCACTTGGAATTGAACCAGTTGGATATTTCTTCCAACAGCTCAAAAAGAAATCATGGCACACTGGATCTTCACAAACACACTTGATACTGAAGAGAATAACATAGGAAAATAATCTGTATTGGTATTGAGATTATTTAAAGAAGAGCAGGAGATATAAATATGATAACTAAAGGAATGGTAATAGAAATAACAACAATAATAACATCAGAAGTATAAGACCAAGACTGAGGGTTTTGTTGTTGCAGCGATGCACAGCAGGAGGAGCTAGTGCTCAATATCACAATCAGGATCACTGAAGGCTGCAATAATTGTGGAGCCTTGGTGAATAGATTAAATGTCAGGAAAAAAATATGTATATGTGTGTGGTGTTTTTGTGTTTGGGTGTATATGTATGTTCCAGCTTGAAAGATTACAGAGATTAGAATAGAAGAAATAGCATGGCTTGATTTCAGAAAGACAGAGAGAAAATTGTGCACTTAACATCTGTCTAGGCATTCATTGACTCTGGAAAAACATCTGGAAAAGAAAATTAGGAAGTGCTTCAAAAAAGAAGACAGGGTCATTCACTCATCAAATTTATGTATTTCTTTTTAGAATAGAAAGCAAACCATAAACACGATCAGCACTTCAATTAAGTGAAAATAAATTTTCCTTTCCCAACACTAAACAAATGGGAAAGTTTGGTATGATAGTGTTAATGCCGGCTGCAATTGTTTGCTAAGATTCGACTAATTAAAAAAAACCTCATTTGAAGATAGTTAATGGATTCTACATTTCTACAAAGCATTAAGAAGACAACATTTATCTGAACTTTGGGGCCTGCACTGATTACCACTCAATTAGTTGTGATTCAATTCACTGAAGAAAAATGGTCATTTCATTAGCACAAAGAAATAACTATTGGCCACAAAATATATTTCCTGGAATTGCTATGGAAACTCAAGTGACACTGTGCTGAGCTTAGAATTTTAATTCTGTCTGGGAGTTGTAATTGTGGCCATGCTGGATCTTCCTGAAATGATTGCCAGGAGATGGTAATGGGTTGAATAAACACAAATAAATTTGATGAATGATTGTTTTAAAAAAATATGAAATTATGTGAATGGATATGAATGATATTCCTAATTGGGGCTCCCATCCATACCATTGGAAACCAGAATTTACACAAAAATAATGGCTGCTATGGAAGACCTGATTCTAGTAATTGGTTTTTGTAGTTTTTGTCTCTTTTTGCATGTGTTCCTGAAACATCATTCTGGAATACCATAGGAGGAAAAAAATTACAGACATAATTTTAAAAATGGGATTAGCTACTGGATGAATAAATGGAGATGGTTTATTTGTACTTCATGTGTGTGTGTGTGCATATGTGTATCAAAATCCCTTTTATCACATCCTTGGGACAACTAAAATTAAAGCAAAACATACAATAAAATGTGCATATGTAAATAAGAATAACAAAAAAAATGCTTTAAAATTTTTAAAGTGCTTTGAATGATGCAGGTAGAACAATTCAGATTGCATTAATGAATAATTAAATGGATAGAAAGAGGAAATGAAGGATATGGGGGGGGGGAACCCTAAATAGATTAAGGAAATAAATAGCAGTAGCACAATAAAATCTTGTACACCTCTAAAATTGAAAAGTGCTATTCCAGATAGCATTGCTTAGCATATTGTGGATAATTATAATGTTTATTCAGCTGTGACAGACTCAATGCTCTATTGGTGGCGGAGCTGAAAGGAGGAAGCATAAGAAGGAACAGCATTTATTATTACTACATATCATGGTTTTGAGATTTCATTTGCATTCACAAAAAGTTGGGTGGCTTAAAGCAGGGGTGAAATACTACTGGTTCAGCCCGGTTTGCAAGAACTGGTAGTAACAAATGCTTCTGGTTCTCCGAACTGAATCTTTATAATCTTTTTTGACATCCAAAAATGTCTTTGGGGACTATGTTTAAATTATGTTACTTTACTGTCATTTTGCTTTACATGTTTTTTCAACATAATATATACAATTATTATAATCATACAATTTTCTTACCTGTGCTACTTTTGTTTTACATTCATGTATTTTTTCATCTAAACATTTACTGGTCCACAACAAACCTCATAGTCAGATTTACTGTCCAATGTTTTTTTTTTGTAAGTAACATATGATGTGAACATATATTACATGTATATGTTGAAGAACATGGAAGGATTTTTTTTTACAACAAGGCAATATCTTCCCCTTTCTCAGCTTGCCTTGAAGAAGTATTTTGCAAACTAGACTGGGCAAAAAATGGAATAAAAATCAATGGTGCTTTTTAAATTGTTTAAGATTTGCAGATGATATTTTTCTCTTCTCACAAGAGCCAGAAAAGCTAGAAAAACTGGTATAAGAGCTGTACAAAGCAGGAGAACAATTTGTCTTAAAAATAAACATGAAAAAGAGCCATCTTATATTTAATAAAAATATATATCTCAAGAAGAGGTAGACATGGTAGACCATTACATATACCTTGGCCAAGAGATGTCAATGTAAGGTGATACAATAAAGGAAATTGAATGGCATATTAAATGTGGTTGGCAGGCATTCTGCAAGCTAAGCATAATTTTCAAGAACAACCTCCCCCCATGCCTGAAGAGAAAAGTTTTTGATCAGTGTCTGCTGCATGCTATATACCTTCCCAGGTTGAAGGAAACCAGCAACTAGCAAATGACCTGAACATGTTTTACTGCTGGTTTGAAAGGAAACTATAGCCACCTATCTCCACAACCCCCTTCTCAGACACACCAACAACAGCCAAGCCTCCTAGAACTGATCCCATACCATTAGGTTCACAACCCCTAATGATAACAGAAAAGGAAGTTCAAGACCTATTTCACAGACAAAAGCCAGGAAAAGCTTCAGACCAAGACAAGATAACTCCTTCTTGCTTAAAAGTCTGTTCTGATCAAAAAGACCCCATCTTCTCCGGAATCTGCAATAAATTGCTAGAGATGTGCTATGTTCCTTCTTGCTTCAAACATTCTAATACCATCCCAGTGCCAAAGAAGCCCATGGAAGAGCCATGAAAAGATACATACTCAAATACTTATGTGTGGTTATGATTGTGTAGTATCGATTGTTTTTAGGGTAATGAGTTTTAATTACAGTTTTTAATTATTAGATTTGTATATGTATTGTTCCACTGTTTGTTTATTTATTTATTAGATTTGTATTCCGCCCCTCTCCATAGACTCGCGAGCTGCCCCGAGTCTTCGGAGAGGGGTGGCATACAAGTCTAATAAATTATTATTAAATTATTATTATAAAATAGAAAGACTTATACATGGATTAGAAAACAAGAAAATACCATCAAGAGAATAAAAGAATTGAAATAGAAATGGGCTGGTCACATAGCAAGAGAACTGTGGACCAAAGCAATCATAGAATGGATAAAAGTGTCCATGAAAGATACCTAAAAGAAGATGGATCAATGACATCAGCAAGTATTGTGGGCCCAATTGGCAAAAGAAAACTCAGGACCGTATTGATGTCTTCATCCTGCTGTGGATAGACAATGGCTAAATTGATAATTATCATTAAAAACAACTACCTGTATACTTGTTTTACAAATACCTAAGGCATATAGGGTGAACCTTTTTTCCCTTGGGTGCCGAAAGAGTGCGCGTGCATGCTATCGCTAATGTGCAAGTACCCACACCCATAATTCAATGCCTGGGCAAGATGAAAACAGCTCCCCCCCACAGAGACCCTCAAGAGGCCAGAAATGGCCTGTTTTCCAACTTCTGATGGCCCCAGTAGCTCATGTTTCACCCTCCCCATGCAAAAATGCCCTTCCCCATCCTTCCAGAGGCTCTCTAGAAGCCAAAAAGCCTTCCCAGAGCCTCTGTGCGAGCCTAAAATCAGCTGGTTGGCACACATATGCACGTTGGGGCTGAGCTATGGCAACAGCTCGTGTGTCAGCAGATATTGCTCCCTGTGCCACCTGTAGCATCCGTGCCATAGGTTCACCATCACTGATCTAAGGCAATACATGAGGGCAAATAACCGACCTGTTCAAAGATAAGAAAAACAAAACTTTATGTTTAAGTCTGCAAATATTTTCAAAATATTTCAGAAGAGTTGTTCAGCATATACAGAGGTAAACTAGCAACATCTTTTTAAAGTTTTCATATGTGCTGGAAAAGGGAATGTAGCTACTTTAAAGAAATGTTCTTTTCTTCCGAGTAATTTTTAAATCATGGCCAGACTTTTCAGAAATGCCTGTTTGCCTTTACACATTCCAGTAAAACAGAAGTGAACATGCTGAGATTGTTGAAAAATCCCTAGAGAACCCTTTAAACTGTTACAAATTTATCATTATTAATTCTGGAGGGAAAAACTATTAACTCCATGACTGAGATTAATCATATCAGCTGTTTTCTTCTAAATGAAATGTGCATACAAATGAAATCAACTTTGGTTTTTGTCCTGGTTTACCATTACTCAAAAAATTATCAGTCGTCAGCTCCCCAAATAGGATCTGCCTCCTCACAGTCAAACCAAAGATACTTGTATTTAAAGTGAAAGAATTATTCTGGCCTGACTTTGTTTCAAAAACAGCCTTTGTCCCAAGGGTGCCCTGGCACGTGGCACCCATGGAAAATGGGGATGTACAAATTAATATGTCCACAAATGTTGTCAGAGAGAGAGAAATTATGAAGATAGTTGTGATCAATTATTCCTCTACTGTATATATGGGCTAGTTTCAGGTTCAGAATTTTGTGGTACTTTCATTTATTATGGCTAGGAAGTAGGTTACGCATGTCCATCCGAATAAATGAGACCTCCTCAGCAGGATCCCTTTTTCGAAGCAACTAATTTGAACAATTAATTACTTCATTCGTCTTTTCAGTATCATATAGAGCTAAGATACTGTAATATAATTTATCAGATGACACAGAAAATTTGTTACAGTTTGAAAAAATAGTGTAGGAAAACCATGCTGCCTGAATTCCTCTGAAAATAATACAGCAAAATCTAGGGTTCAAAGAACAGAGCATGGGATAGGATTTAAAATAAGATCATAGGAGCTATGGTGGCACAGTAAATAGAATAGGAATACTAGGGACAGGGATATGAGTATGAATAGGAATAGAGAATATAGCAGAGCATAGCAGAACAAACAGAACAGAACAGAACAGAAAAGAACAACAGAGTTGGAAGGGACGTTGGAGGTCTTCAAGTCCAAAGTGCTTAGAATGCAGTACTTCAGACTGCCAGGAGTTTGATCCTGATCAGCTTAAGGTTGGCTCAGCCTTTCATCCTTGTGAGGTTGGTAAAATGAGGACAAAGGTTTTTTGGGGGGCAAATTACTGACTATACATTGTTTAGTAAGTACTGTAAAGTACTATGAAAGAGATATTTCATGAGAATAGTCCTTCAATCAGTAAAGGGCAGACATACCCTACTGGAACACTATGGGGGTGCATGCGTTTGCACCCTTCAGCTTCCTGCACATGTGCAGAGTCATTGCCTGAAGCAGTCCCAGCCAGAAACCACCAGTCGGAAGAAATCCTCCAGGAAGGAGATCAGCTTGTCGTGGAGATGACGCTCCCCCATCACCCCTGTCATACCCGTTGCCCGCTTGATGGACTCTCCCTGACAAGATGTTCTCTTTCCTGGAGGATTTCTTCCCGCTGGTGGCTGCCAGCCATGGCCACCACCACGCCTCACAGGAACCAGCCCTGCGGTGGCCAGCCAGCTGCTGCTGCAGCAGCAGCAGCAGTGGTAGAGGCGTCCATGCCTGCTGGATAAGTGCCATGCTACTTGGGCGGCTGTGGGGCTGGCTCCTGAAAGGCGTGGCAGTGGTGGTGGCAGTCAGTCCTGGCCGGGAGCTGCCAGTGTGAAGAAATCCACCCACTTGACAGAGTCTCCCAAGTGAGCTGCTCTCCTTCCTGGAGAATTTCTTCCCGCTGATGGCTCCTGGCTGGGACTGACCACTGCCGCCGTGCTTCTCAGGATTCAGCCCCATGGCCGCCGGCCAGCCACATAAGCAAAGGCAGCGGCAGAGGCACCCCACACCTGATGGATGAGTGCCACACTCACTGGGCCTACCTAGCAGGGGGCACAGTTGCTGCTGGCTGGGGGGGGCGAGATTCGGTTGCTGCACATGCACAGAAGCCAAATCTCATGTGTACGGCATGTGCATGGCCGGCGGTGATGGAGCTGCACATGCAGCTCCATGTCCGCCACTAGAACAGTGTTCCACACCATTCTGCCTCCTGCCCAACCCTGCCTCCAATCCTCGCAACAGAATACCTTATGCCACCAGACTTAAAATTTAGGCCTAGACAACTTAGAACTTCTCTGCCTTCACCGACCTAAGCCTAGTACATACAATTATCTGCTACAATGTTCTACTTGTCAATGAATACTTCAGCTTCAACCACAATACAAAAGCGCATAATAGATACAAACTTATGGCAAATAGAAAATAACAACTTCAGTAACAGATTTATCAATGCTTGGAATTCAATACTTGACACTGTGGTTTCTTTCCCAAACCTCCAAAGGTTTAACCTTAAACTGTCTACTATTGACCCCTTCCTAAGAGATCTGGGGGTGTCTATAAGTGCACCGGCATTCCAACCATTCCTGTCCTAATATTCCCTTTTATTTGTATCCATTTCATATATTCATAAACACATTTATACTTATATCCATTATCTAATATATGCTTGATAAAATAAATAAAATAAAATATTTTGATTTCTTCGCTGAAGAGAACTATTTACACTTTTCCCTTCAGTTACTGTTATATTATCCAACAATCTGGGCTTTTGTCTTCTGTAGAAAGTATTGAGGCCCTTCTAAGGCAACAATTCAAAAGGGCCTCCATCAGTAATTAAATGGCTCATAACAATGGGTCACCCTCATATAGGTAATGAGTGACAAATGAGTGGAAAATGTTTTTTTGTTTTACCAAAGTATCTTATTAATTTTTTTAAAGTCCATTCTGTGTTTCTTAACTGTTCATACCTGACTGGGTATGAAAGCTCAATAATCAACATTCTTGAAAAGGAATCTACAATATTTTGTGCTCTAGGCAGATTTGTTTGTAGCATATATGAAATTCTGTAGCTCAGGATGGAAGAATGAAAGTATACCCTTTAAAGAGGCAAAGCTAATAATTCCCTTTCCTGTCCTACGTGAGGAGAATGTATTATATAACCGTGGTATGGTACAACTCAGTACATGAAATGTTTTTATTTTCTGTGACACACTTCTTTCTTAGGAAAACTTTGCAATTGAGCATCTTTTCAATGTTTTTTAAAAACGTTCTCTAGAAAAATTAATGTGCCATTTTCTTTAAATATTACAAAATTTTCTAGGCTAAAACATAGCAGGTAGTACTAGCTAACTTTGCCTCATCTAAACAAAGCTGAACAAGATCAGACTTGATACATTGTGGGTGGTACATACCTGATGAAATATCACTAGGAAATATCAATATTGTAAGATAGAAGCAGTTGTAGAAATAGTAGTAGTAATATCTGAGTACAGACAGCAAAGCAAACAATTACATATTATTGCAAAGAAAACTTCATGACTATATCACTATGATATATATTTGCTTGACTGAATATATACCATTAAGTGCATACCAGGAATTAATCTCAACTAAAAACTCTTTCATAGAAACATAGAAGTCTGACATGGTCCATCTAGTCTGCCCTTATACTATTTTCTGTATTTTATCTTAGGATAGATATATGTTTATCCCAGGCATGTTTAAATTCAGTTACTGTGGATTTATCTACCACGTCTGCTGGAAGTTTGTTCCAAGGATCTACTACTCTTTCAGTAAAATAATATTTCCTCACATTGCTTTTGATCTTTCCCCCAACTAACTTCAGATTGTGTCCCTTTGTTCTTGTGTTCACTTTCCTATTAAAAACACTTCCCTCCTGGACCTTATTTAACCGTTTAACATATTTAAATGTTTCAATCATGTCCTCCCTTTTCCTTCTGTCCTCCAGACTATACAGATTGAGTTCATGAAGTCTTTCCTGATACGTTTTATGCTTAAAACCTTCCACCATTCTTGTAGCCCGTCTTTGGACCCGTTCAATTTTGTCAATATCTTTTTGTAGGTGAGGTCTCCAGAACTGAACACAGTATTCCAAATGTGGTCTCACCAGCACTCTATATAGCGGGATCATAATCTCCCTCTTCCTGCTTGTTATACCTCTAGCTTTGCAGCCAAGCATCCTACTTGCTTTCCCTACCGCCTGACTGCACTGTTCACCCATTTTGAGACTGTCAGAAATCACTACCCCTAAATCCTTTTCTTCTGAAGTTTTTGCTAACACAGAACTGCCAATACAACTTTCCAGAACTTTCCCCTTTAAATTAAATACACCTTTCCAGAACTTTCCCCTTTAAATTAACTTTTAACACTAAATCTTTACCTGCCCTAATATATTTTTATATTCAGTTTTTATATTTTTTGTAATTTTTATTTGTACACTACCCTGAGTCTACCTATGAGGGAAATGACAACTCCTGAATGGAATAGACGATAAGTGAGAATTTAGAGAGAGGAGAGACAGACAGACAGACTATGGAATTCATTATGTGGAATTTTATGGTGAAATTTGGAGGGTCTTCAGTGCATTCCATGGTAGGCATGTTTCTGTTTTACTGTGCCATTTTAGCTCCCTATATGTATATACATTTCTAATTTGATTACTAATGCAATACATATATCTAATTGCTTTATTATATGATTTTATGTTTTGACAGTACATTATTCTTTAATGGCCACCATTTCAAAAACATTTTAAAAAGATACTTTATAAACAGAAGCTAATCTGTAATAATTATGAACAATGATTAAAAATGTCCCTTTTAAAGCACTGCTTAAATTACATCTTACCACATGGACTACAATACAAGTCTCGGAAAACTAATTTCATGGGAATACTGTATATTATTATAAATTAATCACATAAAATCAGGATGCAGTTTCCAGCATACATTCCTAGAATTTCACTATATTGTCTAGTAAATGTGTTTAGGAATGAAGGGTAAAACATTTCTTAATTCATTTGTTAAACTTAATGTATGATTACATGGAAACTGGAAAATGTTACAATAGTGAAGAACTTAACTACATTTTGCAGTAAGAGGATCAGTGGCAAAAAAAGTAAAACAGATAATTGCCTGGAAAATAAGCAAAATGAGTGACCCTATCTGGGGTGAAAAATCCAAGGAACTCATTAAATAAGCAATATTTAATCAGTCACTGATGCAATTCCAAACTCTTATTTTTAATGATTTATTTCTGCATTTCCCCCCCCTCACTTTTCACCCATTTCATTTTGCTTCTGGCAGAAATTTCAGAATTGTCTCAAGTGTCAACATAGCCCATATTTGCTCAAATAGAAAGCAAAAGGTTGACAAGAAAAGCCACTAAAGAGGCAAAAAAGAATAAATTTAGATTGAAGAAAATGTAAGATCTAGATAACCATTTTGATAAAATGCTAATTTCAGTGCTAAAATATACTGGTTCTGTGGGCATGGCTCGGTGGGCATGGTGGACATGGCTTGGGCGTGGCAGGGGAAGGATTATGCAAAATCTCAATTCCCACCCCACTCTGGGTTCAGCCAAATATGGTATTTGCTGGTTCTCTGAACTACTCAAAATTTCTGCTACCAGTTCTCCAGAACCTGTCAGAACCTTCTGAATTTCATCCCTGAGCTGTCTTCTTCCTTTTTACATTATAGACAATGAAACTATTCAGGAACTTTCTAAATGAATGAGTTTAATGTTTCATAGTCTTTACTGAACAAAATGGATACCTTACAATCTGTCTGATTGTGTGATCCATTTCCAATTTGTTATTTACATAGCATTTTTCTTTGAAAACATGTATGACACATTAGTAAGTGTTTGTTAAAATATTGAGCCTCAAAGTAAAAGAAAATGAACCTGTTACTCACAAAACAAAAGAAAGTACTTATCTATGAGTTTATTAGAGTCAGGATTTTATTTATTATTTATTTATTTATTAATTAGATTTGTATGCCGCCCCTCTCCGCAGACTCGGGGCGACTAACAACAATAAAAAGACAATGTAAACAAATCTAATATTAAAAATAATCTAAAAACTCCCAATTTAAAGAACCAATCATACATACAAACATACCATGTATAAATTCTATAAGTCTACGGGGAAGGGAAAATTTCAATTCCCCCATGCCTGATGACAGAGATGGGTTTTGAGGAGTTTGCGAAAGGCAAGGAGGGTGAGGGCAACTCTGATATCTGGTGGGAGTTGGTTCCAGAGGGTCTGGGCCGCCACAGAGAAGGCTCTTCCCCTGGGTCCCACCAGACGACATTGTTTAGTTGACGGGACCCGGAGAAGGCCAACTCTGTGGGACCTAACTGGTCGCTAGGATTCATGCGGCAGAAGGCGGTCCCGGACATATTCTGATCCGATGCCATGAAGGGCTTTATAGGTCATAACCAACACTTTGAATTGTGATCGGAAACCGATTGGCAACTAATGCAGACTGCGGAGTGTTGGAGTAACATGGGCAAATTTAGGAAAGCCCATGATTGCTCTCGCAGCTGCATTCTGCACGATCTGAAGTTTCCGAACACTTTTCAAAGGTAGCCCCATGTAGAGAGCGTTACAGTAGTCGAACCTCGAGGTGATGACGACGTGAGTGACTGTGAGCAGTGAGTCCTGGTCCAGGTAGGGTCGTAACTGGTGCACCAGGCGAACCTGGGCAAACGTCCCACAAAAGTGGGATAGTAATAATAATGCAGGAGGCACTTGGTATCTGTCAGTAGTAGACCAGCTGGCAGCTTGAGGAAAGCACTTTGCATAGATTCAGCTGACGTACTAATTCTGTCCATTCCTCGAAAGGAATTTGTCCTTTGGTAAATTGGTCATGACCCATTTGGATTACTAGAATGCATTGTTCATAGGCTGTCTATGTACAGTTTTGAACTGTTTATATATACATTTCTTTGGTGACTTCTCTTGCTTTCTACTTTATATGTGTCTTTTTTATTTTCCGATTTTATTTTGTATGTATGTGTATTCAAAAATATAATAACTTACTGAATGCTAGAAATGAAACTAAATTTATTTCACATGGATGCCACAGAGAAACAAATAAATACTAATTAAAGAAAGCATTACGCAGTAAATTGCACCAAGCATTACAAAATAAATAAACTTTTGTTTTTAGTTCTGGAATGCTGTATTTACTACCATAAACATTTTTAGAACAATTTTGTATATGAAATATCCCATGGCATACCGATACACAATTTGTTGTTGGCTGATAATGGAGTACAAGAAGCTATCAGAGGCTTCTATATTCATCCCACTGAAGGTTTATAAATCAAGAGTTTTGAAATGGAGGGTGTTGTGGTTAGCTCTGGCCCTGCTCCTGCCCCAAGGACTGTGGATGTGGGGGAGACATCCACATGCTGCAGGCCTGTTTATTCCCCCGGTGGAATCTGCTGATGAAGGCTCCTCTGACCAAGAAGACATGAGTGGCAGGGAGGAGGAAAGTGTGGCAGACAGCTCAGAAGGAGATCAATTAACTAGCTCCTCCTTGGATTCAGAACAAGAGTTAATGATACAGCCATGCATGAGGAGAGTGATGCATAGGCAACAACAACTGAGAGATTATTATCAAAGAAAATGAGGCCACCTGTGGTTGGGTGGGGCTGTGGTAATTAGTGAGGCTGCTATAAATAGCAGCCTGTGGGTTTGGCCATTGTGGAGGATTATCTGATGGTTGTGTTTCGTGACTGCTTTACTGACTTTGACTTTTTGTGTGCTGATTTTCCCCCGCTTTGAAACTAAACCAGGGGAAAGTGTGTGTCACTTTGTGAAAGAAGAAGGACTGTGAATTTCCTCACAGCTGCAAGCTAAGTATCACAGAACTGATAAGGGACTTGTACAAATTACCAGTTTGTTTGGAGACAAGTGCTCTTTGTTATACCAAAAGAGGGCTTGGTTTAAGTGAATTTTCATTATAAAGAACATTGTTTTGAATTTTCAAACGTGTGTGTGTCTGAAATTTGTACCTGTGAATTTTTGGGAGGAGTCTACCAGAGAGCCCGACAGAACAGAGGGGTTCTGCCCCCTTTTTTGATAGGACAACACAATTGTCATGTTTGTAATGCAATTCCTTTTTGTCCAGAAACAAAGTTTTCTTCCTGTGTTTTTATAAACATTTAAAGAAAGCTATCTCAAAAATCACTATTTTATAATATGCTATCTTAATTGGGTCTGCAATTTTGACAGACAGTCAACGAAATGTGAACCAACCAGTTGTTGGGAGTCAGGCAACAAACAAACAAACAAATAATAAAATGTCACATTGATGTAGTATTTCATCATATTAACAGCAAGCAGCATGGTCTTTAATGCATTGTGTCAGAAAAACAAAATGGCTGGATAGACTTAAGGAGATTAAATTTTAAACCATTGGCTTTATTTATTATATTAATACCTCATCTTTGTCATAGAAATTGAACATGCTGAGTGTGGGTGCTTATTGCTTTTTATTTATATATTTTATATTTTTATATCCTTTGTCTTCATAGACAATGGTATTTTGGAATTTGGTGCCTATTGGTCATCCATTTAGAAGTACAAGGTGTTTCTATGTTTCTGGAAGATATTCTTTTACATTAGCCTTTTCACGGTTTTTTTTTCTTTATGACACAGCATAGGCTAAATCAGGACTTAAAGGTATAACGAAGTATGTTTTATGCATATCTTTCATAAGGTAAAATTAGAATTCTAAGGAAGTCATGAGAATTCTGTGGGGTAATTTGCATTTGTTGTTGTTGTTGTTTCTCAGAGGGAAATCTTTCAGTTCTCTATTCCTTTTTCTTCCCAACACCAGATAACAGAAAGGTGTTATTTTCAGCTTATTCCCTCCTCTTTTTTTAATTTCTTCACCCATTCCAGGATTCTCTTTCTCATTCTCTGGCTCTCCCTCATTAGTGATACAATTATCACTATCCTCACAAAGAAGGTTCCTCGTCTCTCAATGTCAAAATCGCTAGCAGATACAAATGCTTGATTGTTCAGCCACTCAAGTAATTTGTTTGCAGTAAAAAGAATGTAGTTTTTGACAAGAATATTTCTATGTACGAGTAGTCCTTCAATTAAATTGAATATTCCAATTTGACTCAGGAGCACCAACTATCTCAAGTATATTTCACATTAAAATTTGGGGAGCAGCCTATTGACATATAGAACCAGGAGCTAACCCGTTTTGTCATGGTGCTCACCTTGTGAACATAGTTATGCCCCCACCCCAGGTGATGTTAGCTTTATCTCTGCCAATATTCTGGAAATCCCTTGAAATATGTCTAACAGGCTTGGGGATTTCAGGGAAATGGCGAAGCAGTTAAATGGCTGCATTGTACATAATATCAAAATCCTCTCTGTCAGATTTTAAACATTTATATTGATATATTGATATTTTATTATGGTATAATTTTTAATGTTCGCTTTTTAAAATCTGTTTTTACTGGACCTCATTCAGAGTTATGTACATGATATGGATGGATGGGTGGGTGGGTGTGTATTTGTGTGTGTGTGTGTGTGTGTGTAAAGACAGACAGACATAAAACAGTTTAATTGGCATACTGAATTTAAATCCCTGTTGATTCACACACCAGTTCACAGCTGGTGTTAAATAATATTGGAGAGAGTGAAAAGTCCTGAAGGATCCCCACAAAATATTGATCTAGGCATAAATCTGTTCCCTCCTACCAATACTTGTTCGAAGTGACCCCAAAGAAAGAAGAGCTATCACAATACTCCTGCTTTTCTTCCATCTCTAATCCTAATTCTAAAAGTTGGTACAGAAGGATATCATGATTGATGGTATCAAAACCCATGAAAATAATCAAGGAATGCCAGAATATATGAAACACTGCTATCCTGCCCATTATCAATCAGAACAATCTGTACAGATATGTTGCATCCACAGTTGGAATGGCAACTCACTCATCAATCAAAATGGTCACTAAGTGAAATTCTGCTTATGATTTTATTTAAGTTTTCCTTTGCTTTATAGACTCATGAAAGTTATAAATCGAGAATCGGTCACAAAGTTACTTGTTATAACCATGTGTAGTTTATTTATTTATTGGATTTGTATGTCGCCCCTCTCCACAGACTCAGGGCGGCTAACAACAGTGGTAAAACAACATGAACAATCCAATTAATAAAAACAACTAAAAAACCCTTATTATAAAAAACCAAACATACACACCATGCATAACTTGTAATAGCCTAGGGGGAAAGGATAACTTAACTCCCCCATGCCTGGTGACAAAGGTGGGTCTTAAGTAATTTGTGAAAAACAAGGAGGGTGGGGGCCATTCTAATCTTTGGGGGGAGTTGGTTCCAGAGGGCCGGGGCTGCCACAGAGAAGGTTCTTCCCCTGGGGCCCACCAAACGACATTGTTTGGTCAACGGGACCCGGAGAAGGCCAACTCTGTGGGACCTTATCGGCCGCTGGGATTGGTGCAGTAGAAGGCGGTTCTGGATGTATTCTGGCCCAATGCCATGTACTTGCTGAATAAGGAGTCCCTGTATTATCTTAGTACTGGTAATTAGGATATTTTCTTGCAAAGAAAGCTTCTTTGGAATAAATTATCTAAGAAGGAGACGTGCAAAATATTCAGTTTTCCACAATATAGATAGAAGCTTTGTCTGTTGGTGCAATTTTTCTTGACCAAATAGTGCAACTCTGGCAGCAGCCAGCTGCATGCACAGTGGTACCTCTACTTATGAACTTATTTCGTTCAGTGACCAGGTTCTTAAGGAGAAAAATTTGTAAGAAGAAGCAATTTTCCCATAGGAATCAATGTAAAAGCAAATAATATCTGCGATTGGGGAAACCACAGGGAGGGTGGAGGCCCTGTTTCCCCTCAGGAGATTTCTAGAGAGGCCCCACAGAGGCTTCTCCCCACCTTTTCCATCCCTGTTTCCTCCCAGGAGATTTCTAGAGAGGCCCCACAGAGGCTTCTTCCCAACTTTTCTGTCCCTGTTTCCTCCCAGGAGATTCCTAGAGAGGCCCACAGAGGCTTCTTCCCAACTTTTCTGTCCCTGTTTCCTCCCAGGAGATTCCTAGAGAGGCCCCATGGAGGCTTCTCTCTGCCTTTTCCGGTTACAGTTTCGGAGGCTCGGGTTTGTAAGTGGACATTGGCTCTTGAGAAGAGGCAAAAAAAATATTTGAACACCCAGTTCTTATATAGAAAAGTTCGTAAGTAGAGGTGTTGTAGGTAGAGGTACCACTGTATTCTGTTTGCAAAGTTTCAAATGCCTAGTGATAGGTTAACCTAATATTCCTTTCTAACATGGAAATTAGTGGTTTCCACTTTATCAGATTACTTCATTACACTTCAATCAAAACCTGCTTAAAATTGCTTGATGAAGTCATACAGCCCTTCGAATTCTTGGACATAATGGTCTTTATTTTACTCTGCTTTTCACATCTTCTCAGTTTTTTCTCACAGAATTTTATATGTGAAAGAAAGCTGAGAGGAGTCTTTTCAAGACTGGGGGAGAAGACTGACAGGAATCTTCTTGCATCAGACTGATATTCATCATGAATGTTCAGGCTGAGCAGATTTGGTATTCTGCTACTCTGCAGAGCACACCAAGGTAACCAGTGATGGGCTACCAAAATGTTTACTACCACACCATGGGTGTGGCTTATGCATTTTGTTTCAATATCTTTCAGTGCAAATTGGGTGCTCTGGGGTGCAGCTCCAAGTTTTTCTACCGGAACTGCGTTCCTGGCCATTCCTGTAGGAGCCCATCACTGAAGGTAACCCTTATAGGAGAGTACCACAACATCCACTTGAAAGGGAGAAATGTTGTCTTCATTATTTTTTCATTAAAATGGCATTGCACTATTAGAGTCCAAACCCTGATCCATCTATCTATCTATCTATCTATCTATCTATCTATCTATCTATCTATCTATCTATCTATCTATCCATCCAACCATCCATCCATCCATCCATCCATCCATCCATCCATCCATCCATCCATTTATTTATTTGATTGGACTTCTATATATTTAAGAAATATGCACATAGACCATCAAGTCCAATAGATAGAGATTGCTTTAAGTTGCATAATGCTTTTCCAACATTATCTTCTGTGAAATCGATTTGTGTTAGATCATTGCAATTGTTTGGGGTGCAACTAGGAAATATTGGGCATGAGCCATTGTTGTTTACAAAGACAGAGCCAAAGAATGTGTTACGAAGTTGGCTTTAACAGCTTCATCATTATATTCTTTACAATTTGGTCCTTTTGAGGGGTGGGTTGGATCTTGAGTCTTTGAATTTTTCTTTACAAAATTGTAGAAGCCACGTGTGGAATTTGTGCACAGAAGGTTTTCTTCTTGATTGATGTGATAATTGATACATTTGGTTTTTAATTAGTGGCATAGACTTTCGTAGCAGCTTTTAAAGTTAGCAACATAGCCAGTTTTCTTTCTCCTCCAAAGGGATCTCCCTTTTTTGGATTGGAGCTTCCTTATTTGTATGGGTAATTTGTTTTTCTTGGTTTTGGTGATAATTACTAGTATATATAATTTAATGTCTCTCTGCATTTTGAGCAAAAAGATAATCTTCAGCAGTACTACAGTCATAGAATAATGTTTGCCAATCAAGAGATGAGAGATCAGCATCTATGACATCATAGTTGGCTTTTTAAAAATTGTAATTGGTTATTTCTATCTATCTATCTATCTATCTATCTATCTATCTATCTATCTATCATCTATCTATCTATCTATCTATCTATCTATCTATTTATCTATCTATCTATCTAACTAACTCTCTATCTATCTATCTATCTATCTATCTATCTATCTATCTATCGATCTATCGATCTATCGGACTTATATGCTGCCCTTCTCTGAAGACTCAGGGCAGCTCACAACATGTAAAAGTAATACAAAAAACAATTCTAAAGCCAATTATAAAACTTATCTAAAAAACCCAAGTCATAAAACCATAATTATTCATTCATATCACAGTCATGTTAATGGCTGGAACAGAGTGTAAGAGTTCAACAGTTATATTTTTATTGTAATTTTTGTAAGGAAATATATTGAGACAAAAGTCAATCATGCTATGGTGACTGCTGGAAAAGGCTCTATTTTTTGTAGTCCATAAATTGAGTGTTGCAGAAGATGAGATTGAGAAAATTGCTTAGTCTAGTATTGCTTGGTAGTAGCTGTTTGAGCCCTAGATTAGTAATAGCATTGTAAAGGGTTGTATAGGTTCAGTTAAACATTCATTTAGGGTCCAGTTAATATGAGGTAGGTTGAGGTCGCCAAGAAAAATGAAAGGGTGTGGGTCTGAGGCTGCCCAAGTTTGTTGTGAGATTAGTGTGTGTAATGTTGTAATCAGGGGCTATATAGCATAGTAGGAAGCAAAGTGTGGTATTTAAGGTCAGTTCATGGATGATGGTTTCTGGAAGATCTAGTTCATGTCTAACTTGGATATTTTTAAGGTTTAGTGATTTTTTATATAAGATGGCAACTCCATCTCTTCTACAGGTTTCATGATTGTAATAATGGAGTCAGGGAGGGAAACATTCAGCCATTTTCCGCAGACAAATATAATGTTGAATTTAGCAATTTTTTGTAAGAGGAGGAGTTCAGGTATTTACAATGCTTCTTGCATTAATTAGTTTGCATTTAAAATCAGCAGTGGGTGATATTGAGGAAGTAACGTGCATACCTATTTTTAGGTTATGAGGGACTGGTTTTGGGTGATGGGGAGTTGGATGGTGGATTGTGAGACTTAGTTTTGATGGAGTTAGTGCAGTAGTCAATGTTTAGGTCAGTATATCCTTGGTTTTGAAGTCTTTTAAAATCTGCTTGGAGTTCATGGGAGTGGATTTGTTGTAGGATGGATAGGTCAGTGCGTGAGTGATGTTTTCTGAGATTGGTATCATTTCTGCTAATAGAGTTAAAAGTGTGGATGAATTTACATGCAATGGATTCATCCTTGCAAACTACTGTACAGAATTGTGGGACCACTGAACTGTCTCTAACTTGAACTCAGGACCATCTCTAGAAACTTCAATGCTGTCTTCGGGGGAGATTGTTGGTTTTATAGTTTTGTGAACCTGTAAGATATCAGGTTCATTGATGACATGCAGCCCAAATAAGATAGCATTATTATGTTTCTGTTCATTCTCAAGGGTTTCCTTGATGAGTAAGGATATATTATTTGGAAGGTTGGTAGATATATTGTTTGTTTGGGTGGGTGTATGCAGTTATGCATGTGATTAAGGTAGTGGTTGTTGATCTTGAGCTTGAGATATTGGAATATAATTCTGAACAATTGGATTTTCATTTATCTGTGCTGTAATTCTTTTATCCAATGCTCACAAAGTTTTCTATCTATATGACATTTCTTAGTCTGGTCTATCAATGTAAAATTGATAGAAAAAATTGAAAAGTTGAAAAAAAATTAAAAAATTAAAAAAAACCCTATATTAAGGTCTAGATTATTATAATATTACAATGTCTATAGAATGTTATGATTCTCTCTATTCTAGGCTCTTTTAGTGATTTCTATTGGTACCATTTAGATTGTGGGTGAATCCATTAAGCGGTGGACTTCATCATTAGAAGTTGAGTGTAAAATTAAAATTTATACACATAAACTACACAAATTCATATCCTTGGAAAATCCAGATGACTGACATGGTTATTAAAGATAGAAAGTGCTTAGGAAAGCTGTTTGCAGTTACTTCCAAAGAAAGTGATTCTAGTATTCACTTTTGCTGACAGATCTGCTAAATTGTTTCTGCATCAGCCAGACCTAGCCCATCACACCTCCAAAAGTCAGTTGTGCTCTTATACCAATTTGAGTTATTGCATTTTTCAGGTGATGGCATCTAAATGGCTTGATGACCAGGGTGACCTAGACGTGTCTGTTACCTGAGCAGAAGGTGCAATGTTGATAGCAAGGTGTTTCATATTGGAAGATTGATGGGAATACAGCTCCAAAATTGATGATTGCAGAGAAACTTTCAACATGTGTTAGATTTTTTTCAACATCTTGTTGATAAAGATAATGATTCGTTGATGTTCATAGTGTTTTGATGAATGGAGTATGGAGGACTGTAAAATCTCTACATTGTGTTGAAATAACCATCTGAGTATATGTCAATTCATTGATATTCTTAATTGATTGAATGAGGACAATAAAATGTTGGATTGTGCAGTAATCAAGGTAATCTATATGTTGAAACTTTCACCAGCCTGCTAGGAGGTAAATCTGTTTCCTTTATTTCTTTTTTTTAAGAAAAAACATGTACCTTTTATTATTATTATTATTATTATTATTATTATTATTATTTAGATTTGTATGCCGCCCCTTTCCGTAGATAGAATTTCTTAGGAATGTTGGTTACCATAGGCCTCACAACTTTGGAGGCAGTAGCTAACCCTGCCTCTGCTATTTTTCTGCCAAACCAGGATTTGAAGACTTTATTACAATTATTGTAGACAGCACCAAAGCTAAACTTAATTTGTGTAATTTCTTGGGAAATATATATATACAGTGTTTATGTATTGTTTAAATGGTGGGCTTTGGAAGCCTTTAAAACATTAAGGGCAGCACATACGGATTTATTTGTTCATGTAGATCAAAGATACATCTCAGATGAGTGTTCAGCCACAATTTAGGGAACTTGATTGTCAGCTGTTAAGATAAAATGAAAATTCTATTACTATTTTAAAAGATCACTATCAAGCTGAGGGCGATATTAATGTATTTCCAGTAGTTGCATGATATTAGCATAAAATGGAGGATCAACAGTTAGGGTTCAGGCCTGGTTACAGCATGGAAACTGCTTTGGTCATGCTGATGGATGATTTCTGGCGGGCCCGGGACAGGGGTTTATCCTCTGTCCTGGTGCTCCTTGACCTCTCAACAGCTTTCAATACCATCGACCATGGTATCCTTCTGTGCCAGCTGGAGGGGTTGGGAGTCAGAGGCACTGTTCTTCAGTGGTTCTCCTCCTACCTCTCCGGCCGGTTGCAGTCGGTGTTAGTGGGGGATCAGAGGTTGACTTGTGGGGTGCCTCAGGGGTCGGTCCTCTCCCCCCTGCTATTTAATATCTACATGAAACCGCTGGGTGAGATCATCTAAGGGCATGGGGTGAGGTATCATCAGCACGCTGATGATACCCAGCTTTACATCTCCACCCCATGTCCATTCAGCAAAGCAGTGGCAGTGATGTGTCAGTGCCTGGATGCTGTTAGGGTCTGGATGTGTGTCAACAGGCTCAAACTCAACCCTGACAAGATGGAGTGGCTGCGGGTTTTGCCTTCCAAGGACAATTCCATCTGTCCGTCCATTACCCTGGGGGGGGGATTACTGACCCCCTTGGAGAGGGTCCGCAACTTGGGTGTCTTCCTTGATCCACAGCTAACATTAGAGCACCATCTTTCAGCTGTGGCAGGGAGTAACTGCTCACAGTTACTCATGTCCTCATCACCTCGAGGTTCAACTACTGCAATGTTCTCTACATGGGGCTACCTTTGAAAAGTGGTTGGAAACTTCAAATCGTGCAGAATGCAGCTGCGAGAACAATCATGGGCTTTCCCAGATATGCCCTTGTCTCATCAACACTCCACGGCTTGCACTGGCTGCTGATCAGTTTCAGGTCACAAGTCTTCGGAGAGGGGCGGCATACAAATCCAAGTAATAATAAATAAATAAATAAAATGTTGGTTCTGACCTATAAAGCCTTTCATGGCATCAGACCAGAATATCTTCGGGACTGCCTTCTGCCACACGAATCCCAGCGACTGATTAGGTCCCACAGAGTTAGCCTTCTCTGGGTCCCGTTGAATAAACAATGCCATCTGGTGGGACCCAGGGGAAGAGCCTTCTCTGTGGCGGCCCTGGGCCTCTGGAATCAATTCCCCCCAGAGATTAGGACCGCCCCCACCCTCCTTGCCTTTCGAAAGCTCCTAAAAGCCCACTTATGTCGCCAGGCATGGGGAAACTGATATGCCCCTTAGCTACTATGTTTTTTTTTATGTATGGTTTGTTAGGTTGTGTGTTTGTTTTTTATAATAAGGGTTTTAAATTGTTCTTTTAACATTAGATTTGTACATTATGTATTGTTGTTGTGAGCCGGTCTGAGTCCTCAGAAAGGGGCGGCGTACAAATCTAATAAATGAATGAATGAATGAATGAATGAGTGAGTGAGTGAGTGAGTGAGTGAGTGAGTGAGTGAATGAATGAATGAATGAATGAATAAATAAATAAATAAATGGACGGACGAACAAACAAACAAACAAACAAACAAACAAACAAACATCGACCAAAATCTCCTAGGGATGAGCTGTGTAATATTCAGAGCTCAAATTTAATAGCCAGTTGGAGTTTCAAGGATGCATCTTTTCAAAAGGCAATTGGACATCTGGTTCATCTGATGAAGCTTCTTGGATGAGAAGTGAAATATCTTCCTCAAGGAAAAAAACATAGTCCAGTTGCCTTTTTTGTGGGGTGGGGGTGGGGTGGATGACTGAAAATCTCTATAGCCAATTGGACCGAACTCTGACCTCCAATATTAATACCTTTGCTTGGAGCATTGATGCAAGCGTGGATGGTATTAAAGTCCCCTGCTTTCAACATTTCTGATTTCAGGAGATAGAATGTGTGTGTGTGTATGTGTGGGTGTAAATAATGTGTATCTGATGGGTGAAGAAGGTTAAACAAGCAATCTCCAGCAGAAATAATATTGTTAAAAAAATAAAAGCAATGCTATTATAGGTGGTGAAATGGAAGTGTGGGAATGCTGAAAGAACTCTTTAGAGATCTGCATGGAAATAATAGGATCAGTGGTTTGACAGCTCATTCTGAGTGCAACCTTTCAGCGATATGAAAGGATTTTTGGCTCAAATCATTTTTTTTAAAGTAAATTATCATAGAAAACATTGGGAATACACCTCTGGTTTTACTGACTGAAATAAAATGGTCTAGATAGCAATCTGTTACCAAAATTTATCCATCTCAACAGAAAAACAGGTAGTACAATAATCTTTAAATGACCTCTCTGGTCACTCAATTAACAGATAAGACAAAGTAAGCAACTGAACTCTTTAACATTGCATAGATTTAGAATCTCTGTCTTGTGAGATTTTCTCAATGTTTTGATTGTCCTAACAAATTATCCTTGGGACCACTTTTTATTGGCATTATTTGTTCTTTTCTTTTAAAGCCTGTCTGCAGTACAAAGGTGAACATTAACCAAAAGACCTCACTGTAACAGCATTGCCAAAATGACATTAATTTAAGACTTGTTAACCTAATCATGTGAAGTTTCTTCTCCAGTAACATTGTATTGCTAAGACATACAAAATCTTTGCCAGACCAATTCTTGAATACAACTCATCCACCAGGAATCCACACTGTATATTGGACATTAACAAAATTGAGTGTACTCCACTCCTCTGCTCACAATATAATTCCTTATGTCACCAGACTTGAAATTCTGAGCTTGGACAATCTGGAACTGTACCACCTGTGGTCCGATGTAAGCATAGTACACAAAATTGTCTGCTACAATTTATCAATGATTTCTTCAGCTTCAACCACAATAATGCATGGGCAAACAACCGATACAAACTCAAGGTAAGGGGCTCCAAATTCAATTGCAAAAATACAACTTCAACAACAGAGAGGTAAAGGCCTGCAATGCTCTACCTGACTCCATTGTTACATCCTCAAACCCTCACACCTTCAACCTCAAGCTATCTACTGTGGACATCACCCCATTTCTAACAGATCTATAAAAGGGACATACATAAGCACACCAGCGTGTCTACTGTCCCAATCTTACTATCCCCATTTATCTGCACTTACTTCCTTTGTTCATGTTTATATCTATACCTGCTATCTTGTACATGTTTGATAGATAGATAGATAGATAGAAAGATAGATAGATAGATAGATAGATGATAGATAGATAGATAGATAGATAGATAGATAGATAGATACAGACAGACAGACAGACAGACAGACAGATAGATAAAGAAAGAAATCTGTATTATTGTTTGTGCAGAAGAGTGGTCACTGGTGCAAAAACCAAAGCAAAAAGCAAGTTACATCACATGCATTCTGATATTTTCTAATCAACTAATCCAATATCATACTAGTAGCTGTATTATGCAATCTCAAGAGCATTGGTGACATGTATGATGCACATATATCCACATACTATATTTTGGTATGAATTGCTTGAAAAACCAAATATTGTGGAGCCCTTGGTGTTGTCTGAGCTTGATTCTGTTCTTGTAGACGTTTCATTTCCAAACTAAGTAGCATTTCATTGCTAGAATGAAATGGTATGGGAGTACTTCTAGTTTTATATTAAAATCAACCACAGTACAAATACACACACAACAATCTAATTCAACTAAATACTCTGCCTTTCTCATTGTTGTGGTCATGTTTGGTTTTTTTAAGCAGAAATAGTTATAGCTGCAAGGCATCCTTTTCTTTCTAACCATATGCTTAATTATTTCTTTTCTCTCAACACTACTCCTGCATCAGCCCATCCAGCCTAAATCAGTTAACAGCAGGGATCTAATTGTTTCCTGGTGTTGTACTGGGTAGGGCTGAAAAACTCTGAAGCTCGACCAAGAGCTACAAAATTACAAGCAAAGTGCAGAGCTTGAAACATTTGGAATATTCAGAACAAACAGCCAGGTTTTATTTCATTCATTTCACAAGAATGAGACAAAACTTATGTTTCTTCCAAATATATATACTCAAAATATTACACAGGGCAAAACCCGAACTCAGAACAATCTACATATATGTATGTATGTATGTATGTATGTATGTATGTATGTATGTATGTATCATTTGTGCTCCAAACATTAACAACAGCCATATTGAGACTGGAAGATTCTGAAGCTTTTGGATATCTCTGATTTGTTGTTGCTGGTCATATTATCATTTTATTATCATTTTATCCATATGTGCTAAAAATATTTCCTTCTCTGCTACATTTTCTGGCTATTTTGCAAACTTTGTTTTATTTTTGGTAATTGGCAGTCATGGGCTCCTCCCCCCACGTGGGGGGATGCCATCCAGCCAGTGGAAATGGCAAGGCGATGGCACAACCGATAGGTTTCAGCCTGATGAACAGAAACCCGGTGAAAATCACTGGGGGAGGTTTTCTGTGCATGCGCGGAAGCAAAAATATCAGCCAAATAGCAAAAATCTTGCAAGAATGTCAAGAATGTGTGTGCCCATGTTGGCCCCTGAGGACCATCCAATTAGCACGATAAGTGGCTGCCCAATACTAACTAACAGCCTATAATTCTTGTAGCCCAGGATTAATATCTATGCATTAAATGGGTTACTCAAGTGATGTGAAATATCTCTATATATATCTATGTGTATGTGTATCATCTATAATTATTACAATTTAATCACTTGCACATTATATTTAATCATTTTTTATTTATGTATGTATTTATTTATTCATTCATTCATTTGTCATCAAGAGCAAAGAAACATGACACATGAAAAAGTGGCACAAATAAATGGTTATAAAGAAGCAAAACATAGCCATAAAGACCTAAAATGAGTACATACAAATGGGTATAGTAGGACAGGAATGGTAGTCACACTGGCACACTTATACATGCACCTTAGAGATCTCTTAAGAAATGTATAAGGTCCACAGTAGACAGTTTAAAGGGAAAAGATATGGGGGTTAGAGAAACTAGCAATAGGAACAGCTAAAGTGTTCCAGACATCTTCTACTCTATTGCAGAAGTAATATTTGTGCAATCAAGACTGGATTACATTTAGTTTGTAATTATTGATAGCTCTAGTGTTATTGTGGCTGAAATTAAATAAGTTGTTAACATGTAGGACATTAAGGTAGATGATCTTGTGTACTAAATTTAAGTTGGAATGTAGACAGCGTAGTTCAAGGTTATCCAGCCCTAAATTTTCAAATCTAGTGGAATAAGGAATTTTCCTGCAAGTGGAGGACTTGAGTACTCTTCTTGTAAAATACCTCTGGACCAGTGAAGGGCTACCAACATTTTTACTATCACACTGTTGGGCATGGCTTATGCAGGACACCCTGCATTTTCTTTCAACATCTTTCAGTGCAAATTGGTACTCTGGGGTGGAGCGTCCCGTCCCCCCATCCGGGCAGTAGCCCACCCCCGCTCTGGACCCTCCCTAATGTACTAATGTCCAAAATACAGTATGGGCTCTATCCAGGTGAGCAGTATTTAAGGATAGGTCTGGCAAAAGTTTTGAATGCCTTAGTTAGAAGTATAACCTTACCAGAGAGAAAACTTTGTAAAATAAGGTTGACAACTCCTTTTTAGCAATATTGTTACAGTGAGCTCTGGGGCTTAGATCTTTTCAAATTAGTACATCAAGGTCCTTGACCTAGTGTAGTTTATCTTTTAAAGCATTTCCATTCAGCTTGTGTTTTGTGTTCTGATTTTTATTGCCAATATGCAGGACTGACCATTTGTTAGCAGAGATTTGGAGTTGCCAGTTATTTGACCATTCAGATACATAATCTGATTGTTTATGTAGCTGAAGTTGGAGCATTCACAAGTTGTGAATTTTCCAACACTGGAAGAAGAAGAGGAAGAAGAAAAAGAAGGAGGAGGAGGAGGAGGTCACTATTCTATTCTATTCCATTCCATTCCATTCCATCCCATCCAATCCCCTCCCATTCTAAAGTAATTTTGTAGGGTAATAGAAGTGTCTGTGTTGTTAAATAGTTTTACATCATTGGCAAAGAGAATGCAGCCGCTTATAATATCGGTATCATAAAGGTCATTTAGATAAAGCAGAAAGAGTGTAGGTCCTAGAACTCTGCATTAAGGAACAGTACTATTAACTGGTGCTGAATTTGATATAGCACAAACAATAATAAACAATCCTAATGCCACACTTCTCTGTTCTGGGAATCTTCCTACAAAAGAGAAAAAGAGAAACATAAATTCATTTAAATTCCATACATTATACTGAAAGTCATTGATACAGCAAAATAAATTTTCAAATGTTTGGAGAGAATTGTTCTTTCTACCTGTTTTGTATTATAATAAGTTTTTATTAATGCACTTGATTTAACCAAGTGATACAACTACTAAACTATATTTATAGTGTGATGCTAAATAACATCAAACACACTTCATGGTGAGCTACCTTAATTGAGTTCATAAAATGTGTTCTGACTTCATTACAATTTGTAAATTGCTTAGATGCACATGATTCAACAATAACTAAATATTTCCCCTAATCATCTGCAGTAAATATTGCCTATATGCTTCTTTTCAAAAGAGAATCAACTTGACTATATTTTCCAGGTCATTTGTTTCCTTGCTTTGGGGGGCTATGAAGGGAATTTCAAGATACATTTAGGATTGTAATGACATAAAATTCTTTAGAGAAAGGGGGGAAATACCTCAGTGAAGCCAACTTTGTAATCATTGCAGTTGCATGGCAGACTTTATTAAGTCTGTAATATTTATTAGCCTCCTAAGAAATAAACATCAAACTTCTAGGGTTGGGCAGACAAATCTGAGAGCACTATCTTTTCTCCGGCCACTCCTTATATTTTGATGCTGAGGACGTGAGAACAGATTAGCCCATCTGCCCCTTTTCAGGGTATGAATTCAGGGGGGAGGTTTCTTCCTTAAAAAAATTTTTTTTAATTGAATTTTAATTTCAAGACAAAACAAAGACGCAAACAAAACACATAACAAACAAAAAAGGAGCCAAGCTGCTCCATTCTTCTCAGAAGTCTCAAAGAGTCTTACAAATCATATTTAAAAAGAGAAAGAGGTAAACAAAGAAAAAATATAAACTATAACTGCCTTTTCATCATATCCATTTTGGCACAATCAGTAATCTTATTAATTATTTCTTCTTCTTTTGGGATTTCGTCATCCTTCCATCTTTGTGCATAGGCTAACCTGACTGCCATTAAGATATGTATTAATAAGTATTGGATTTCTTTTTTATATTTTTGAGTAGGTATACCTAGTAGGAAGTAGTAGTAGTAGTAGTACCGTGTTTCCCCGATAGTAAGACCCCCCCGATTGTAAGACATATGGGGGCTTTCAGGGGGGTCGGCTAATATAAGCCTTACCCCGAAAGTAAGACATATGTCTTACTTTCGGGGAAACACGGTACTAAAAGCGAGGGAGGCGTCCGCTACTCCCGCCGCCGCCTTTGCTCTCCCCGCCGCGCCTGGGGCTGCCTGCCTGCCTGCTGCCGTAGCCGGGCTGGGCGCGGGGCATCCTCAGTGTTGGGCAGCAGCGGGAGGAGCCGCAGCCTCCGGAGCCTGCCAGCCGGGCGCCCCCAGGACGCGCATCGCAGACCGGCCCCGCCGCGGCGCAGGAGGGATGGAGGCCGGGCCCGACGGGCAGCCGCGCCTGCCGCGCAACGCCGCCTAACGCCGCCCACCCGGAGGAGAAGAGGCCGAAGCCCGGGCCGAAGCCCGAAGACGAGCCGGCCCCGGTGCCCGGGACAATATAACACATACCCCCAAAGTAAGACACAGTGGGGCTTTTGGGGGTAAAAAGATAGTAAGACACTGCCTTACTATCGGGGAAACACGGTAGTAGTAGTAGTAGTAGTAGTAGTAGTAGTAGTAGTAGTAAGAGCCGGGGTGACACAGTGGGTAGAGTGCTGTACTGCAGGCCACTGAAGCTGACTGTAGATCTGTAGGTCAGTGGTTCAAATCTCATCACTGACTCAAGGTTGACTCAGCCTTCCATCCTTCCGAGGTGGGTAAAATGAGGACCCGGATTGTGGGGGCAATATGCTGGCTCTGTTAAAAAGTGCTATTGCTAACAGATTGTAAGCCGCCCTGAGTCTAAGGAGAAGGGGTGGAATAAATAAATAAATAAATAAATAAATAAATAAATACATACATACATACATACATACATACATAAATACATAAATACATAAATACATAAATACATAAATACATAAATAAATATAAGAATTTTGGAGTCTTTCCCACTTCCTCTTGGATTATTTCTTTTAGCCATTTCCCGATTAGGTTCCAGTAATATTTAGCTTTAGAGCAGGTCCACCACTGATGATAGTCAGTGCCTATCTGTTTTTTACATTTCCAACAATTCGGTTGGGAATTCGGATACATTTCAGAAAGTCTGTTGGGGTGAAGGGGGAGGTTTTTTCCACTTACCTTCCCTACCAGATTTCATCCCATCAGAAGTTCCTATGTCATATTAGGGAAATGACCCTCTGCACATGCACAGACTTCTTTGCTCATGTGCAGAGGGTTCTTTGCCAACAGCTTTCGAGGAGCGGCAACCAGAGGACCGATTTGGGGGTATTGCCAGTGAGGGCAAATTTCTGCCATGAGTTAGGACAAACCGGTCTGAACCAGCATCAACCCACCTCTGTATGAATTTGGGTTCTACATGAAGTTTCTCATAATCCTTGGAGAGAGGCAGCCTACAAATCCAATTAATAAATAATCTATAATGGTTATTTTCCAAATTTCAGCAATTTTAAAATATCTGGACTTAAAATCCCAGAGTTCTCCAGCCTGCATGCCAAAACCTAAGTCCACACATCTTAAAAGTTGATGAGAAACACTGAGGTGTAATTACCAACTTCCAAGGTTATAATATATGGATCTTGAAAAATGATAGAAATATGGTGGTAAAATTGATATCTTTCTTTTACATCAATTAGCATTCCATACTGGTATATTGTTCCAGCAATCTGGAAATCCAAGCAAATGCATTCTTTAGCTTAATCTCAATTAGGAGTTCCCAATCTGTGAGTTGTAGCCAACTTGTGGGCTGTGAGGGGATTGCAAGTAGGCAGCAGGAACTGCCGTCAAGCACATGTGCACACTATCTCTTGCACAAGCAGCAGGTGAGCATGTGCTTGTGTGCTTCATTTGTATGAGTGGCAGGTACATGCTCACACCCCTAGCAAAAATGGAGCTTGCTGGTCATTTGCAATGAACTATCCCCTCTGCCTCATCACCAATCCAGAAAATCTGATCTAGATCAATATTTCTCAACTTTAGCAACTTTAAGAGATATGAACTTCAACTCCAGAATTTCCCAGCCATTCTGGCACTAAAGTCTACACATCTTAATGATTCCAAGACACATAGGCATTAAGTGCTGAAAAGGGGGGCGGTCTTCTATACTAGTTTGAAAAGCAGAGACAATATTGATGAAATTATATTTTATTTTTCTCATCATATATGTCTTCATATACATGCTTTTCTGACTTGGAAAGTTAGCAGGCCTTGGTAACCATATTACATTTTAAAGCTGAAACATATTAAGCTGCTACAGCACTTAATTGTTTTTGCAAAATACTTTAACTACCACGTCACCTGTGGATTGGATGTGCCTGATATAAGCATGTAGAAAACAAATGAATCCATCCTAATCCATATGTGTAGTTTCAAAAAGCACTTCCACTAAATAGTGCTAGATATTTTCTCAATATATTTTTAAAAGGATTATTTAACCAGCAGAAAATGGAACAATTGTCTTTGGAATTTAGAACAAGTCTTTATCCCATGCAGGAGATATTAATACCTCTTGCAAAGAGACAGATCTCATTAAAGTCCTATGGTCAGTTGTTATTATTGATCCTAGCTTATGAGTGAAGTCATTAACTATTAGTAATGATTTTTGGCTAAAGAATTACCACTTAAAACTATGGGAATCGATGAAAAACATATTTTGGGCTAAAGTCTCCATTGATAACTTAAGACCTGCAACACTCACTGGTATTGTTCCCTTTTACTGCACCTGGCATTTTTCTTTTTAATTGCCCAATGGAATTAAAACTTCAGAAACAACTTAATTACTAGATTTATGCTTCCTCACAAAAGGTTCCTTTCTAATTATATGTTGCTTTTTAAAAAACAATCTAATTGCAAATAATTGAATCCAAAAGACATTTAACATTTTAGGGAGAAACAAAGGGTTTGGCTGGAAGATAAAAGTTTATTCTATTGTTTTACAATAGAATAAACTCTGTGAAAATAATACATTGGCTTTTATAACAAATACTTCAGTTTTCATCATTCTGTTCATCAGTTATATGCACTGTATAGGGCTTATACTGCAGAAGAAAATTGTGGTCATTTTGTATTTCGATGCATATGTAGGAATGGAAATATAGTCAGCTTTCATAAGATATAGTGGAGACTTCCAATTTAAATTAGCTTTTAAAAAGGATTGACAACGCTATCAATAGCTACCATGTTTTTTGGAGCATAAGACACCCCGGAGTATAAGACACACAACTTACTTTTTTGGTGGGGGAGGGGATAGAGAAAAAAAATCTACCTACCAGGTATTCATCTGGCTAGTGTCCTTAGTCTGGTTCCCCTGGTTAAGGCTGAAAAAAACCGGCCACTGGGATGCATGAGGTAGAAGATGGTCAGGTAAGTAATCTGATCCTAAGCCATGTAGGGCTTTGTAGGTCAAAACCAACACTTTGAAATGTTCCCAGAGACCAATCAGTAACCAATGCAGGTGAGGGAGTGATGCTGAAATGTGGGCAGATCTTGGAAGCTCCACAATAATTCGTATGGCTGCATTTTGTATGATTTGCAGTCTTCAAACATTCTTCAAAGGCAGCCCCATGTAGAGAGCATTACAGTAGTCAATCCTCAAGGTGGTAAGGGCATGAGTGACTGTGAGAAGTGACTTCCTGTCCAAATAGGGCTGCAATTAGTGCAACAGGATCACCTGTGCGAACACACCCCTCGCCACAGCAAAGAGATGGTCTTCTAAGCTCAGCTGGGGATCGAGGAGGATGCTCAAGTTGCACACCCTCTCTGAGGGGGGCAAAGACTCCCCTTCCAGGATGACGGATGTGTCACGCTGTGGATTGACAGCCTCCAAAGACATTAAGTAACATCCTGTAGTGAAATGGTTAACTCTGTTTGTTAATGTAGCTCCTCCCTCTCTATGATGTAACACTGCTTTGCTCACTTCCTCCCTCAAGCAGGAAGAGAAGCCCTAGCAGACATCTTGCCTCTCTTATAGCTAAGATGTAAGACGTGTATTCATGCCGCTCCGGCAGAATTACTTTTTTCTACTTTTACAATAAAAAATTTAATTCATTTTTATAATGAATGCTTGTGCTTTAATTCTATCAACCTCCGGAAAGCCTTACTTCAGTTTTAACAGGCTGAGCTTTTCTCCGGTAAGATCCACTTTCTGTCAGGATGGACAGATGGGATTGTCCTTGGGAGGCAAAACCCACAACCACTCCATCTTGTCGGAGTTGAGTCTGAGCCTATTAACGCCCATCCAAACCCTGACAGCCTTCAGACATTACTTCCACTTAGTTACAAATCAATTCAAATTTAGACCAAGGATAGAGAATATTCCAGTTTCATGTAGTCCACAGCCAAATTTCACATGAAATAGCAGAGAGATAAAAAGTGTGTGTAGTGTATGGAATCCTTCTGTTTTATGAACTCTATCTATTTCAGGTTTTGTCTTCATTCAAGATATTCAATTTTTTATTTGGTTCCTCCCTCCCTCCCTCCCTCCCATCCATCCATCCATCCATCCATCCCCTGGGGAGGGTTGGCATGAGTGGTAACTTAGTAATTGTGATTGTGTCATTGGATGCAGTGGGGCTAAACATTTTAGCATTGTGTTAGGGCCCTTGGGAGACTGGAAGTTAATAGAAATAGGTTCAATAAGGCTAAAAGTAGATATTTAACATACTATGTGAAGCAAAAAAGAGTCAACCATAATCTAATGCAATTTTAACAAACCCATGCTGGCTTCTAATAATCACATTGTTTATTTCTAGGTTTGCACTAATCCTCTGCTTCATTATCTTTTCAAGGCTTTTCTCAACTATTGATATCAAGTTGATTGGTCTATAATTTCCTGGATCCATTTTCTCCTCTCTTTGTAGACTGGAATCACATCAGTTCTTTCCTGACATTTGTACTGAATCCTAAATATCTGTATAATGTATAATATGGGTGGTGTGGACAAATTATGTTCCACACATCATAATAACATTGCAGAAATGATGTGATGATGTCATTTAAAATGCCATTATGAAAGTCATAACATCCCGGTTTCTATTGGATGCCTATACAATGTTCCCTCGATTTTCGCGGGTTCAAACTTCGCGGAAAGTCTATTAATTAAAAAATACTTTGCAGGTTTTTTCCCTATACCACAGTTTTTCCCACCCGATGATGTCATATGTCATCGCCAAACTTTCGTCTGCATTTAATAAATATTTTTAAAAATAAACTTTAATAAATAAACATGGTGAGTAATAATCTGAATGGTTGCTAAGGGAATGGAAAATGGCAATTTAGGGGTTTAAAGTGTTAAGGGAAGGTTTGTGATACTGTTCATAGCCAAAAATAGTGTATTTACTTCCGCATCTCTACTTTGCGGAAATTCAACTTTCGTGGGAGCTCTCAGAACGCATCCCCCGCGAATAGTGAGGGAACACTGTATATTCAAGTTAATATTACTACTGAATGAAGTGTTGCATTTCTTCTGTTGTATTATAGTAGTGTTGAAAGGGACAGAAAGAGTTAGTGCACCCTGAGATAAATTGATTTTCTGCAGACAGAAACATGTTCATCTAAGAGGTACCACCAAGGGAAATGATTTCAAGAATTCTTTCAGCTTTAGCATGAACAGCTAGTCTGCTAACACTGTTTGGGGTTTACTTTTTTTAGGTCGCAGAGCAAAGTTATAGTTCCTGTCTTTAACCTTCCATGTAGAATGAACAGAAGGAAGGTTAGAGGGTAAGGGGCGGAGTTGTCAGCAATAATTGATTTTTTAAAATAGTGCTCATTATCCCTGATTTGGTGCTTTGCTATGCTAGTCACAGTGAATGTAACACCGCAGAGATCAGCCAAGTTCACTCTCATATCCAATTAATATAATAAAAGAGAAAATCCACCATGACATTTCACATATTAAAATAAATTAGACACATAGACTATTTGCTAAATCCAAATCTTTCAAGTACCTTATGTTTAGGATGAAAAGAAAGAAGGAAGGAAAGAAGAGGTCAGAAGCATAATTGCTTTAGCTCACTATTACTCTTTTGCCTTGAGAAACACTTTTTCCTTTCTTTCTATCTTTTCAGCGAGAAAAAGCAGTTTATTCATAGGTTGCACAGGCAGGGAGTTCTTGGGAAATGGCAAAGACATGAGGTGAAAAGTAGCAAGTAGAAAGGCTGACTGGAAAGAAGTAATAATAATGAGAAAATGTCACATTAAAGTTTCAGAGCTACAGTGGCAGCTGCCTCAGCTTTGGGGAGGAGGGGAGACAATAGCAAAAAGTAGCATGCAGGATCTTGCTAGCATTCCTGTGGCTAGGACAAGCCTGTACAACCGTAAGAAAATTCCTTCCGCCCACAGAACTTGCCTTTTTACCTGTGGTTCTTGTAGACTTTCTGTTCATTTACAGTAACAGCCCTTTTGTGGTGCAATGACTAGGACCTAAAGACACTTTAAAATGTTATTATTGAAGCACACAAAGATTTTACAATTCTTTGGGGAAATTATGATTTATCAAATTGAATGTTCAGGTAACAAAAAGATGAGAGGAAATGTTGAAATTTTTTATTGCTGATAGAAGAGAATAACATAGCCTCAAAGGAACATAAACACTAAACGCAAAGTTCTTTGTGTTCTTCTGGTCTTACGAGTCAAGACGTTTGGTTGAGTTAAAACTTTCTAACTACTCCAAATAATAGCTTCGAAATAAACATTTTAAAGAAAATATTTTAGTACTTTTAAAAAAGAGTGAACAAGTTGTACCAAAAAGAGGGTAAAAAGACCTGAATGTAATTGCATCAAGTCATCATAAAAGCCTTTCTCAAACAGGTACATTCCTGATATGCTGAGCCTGGAACTCCAAATCCCCAACAAGCATTGGCTAAGTGCAGATTGGTTATTTAGCTTATGAGAGCTTGGAACAGGGAACAATTGCTGGGTGATAAACTCTCTTGAACAAGAAATGTTTCTATTAGAAGCCAAGAGTTGCATGGCAATATCCGAAGACTCCTATACCTGGGTTTTAAAAGTCTAGATCACCATAGAGGATTCTCTATAAATCTTTGATGGTGCGTGTCAGGAAAAGGGTGGTATAGAAATTAAATAAATAAGTAAGTAAGTAGGTAGGTAGGTAGGTAGGTAAGTAAGTAAGTAAGTAAGTAAGTAAGTAAGTAAGTAAGTAAATAAATAAATAAATAAATTGTAACATATTTGGTTTATTTTTGATTGAAAACAAAAACAAAAAAAATGATGTTATTTTGTATATCACAGTAGTAAAAATAATGATTGCTGGATTGGCTAAACTACAGTGAATTATATTTATAACTTTTTTACATTTAAATTTGAGTTCCTACCATTTAAGGAAAGAATTACAGTTCATTGAGACAGGACATATCTTGCATTACACAACACGCAAATCTGGATCAATTCTCCAGCTCTGAAAAGTAGGAGTGAAAAAGTATGCTGCCCACAGTACTGAGTAAACTATATGAACTGATTACACACAGACACACACGCACACAAACACTTTGCTATATAGCACAGTCTCCTATGTTCCCAATATAAAAACCCCCACAAGTCTATATATTCATCATGTAGTTTGGTTATCACTTCTAAACTTTTCTGAAAAAAAATGTTTCTCTCTAGAACTTTAAGAAATAAAATGCAGAATGTATGGATTGTACAGAATGTATTTATGAGTAGACAAAGCATGAAAATATGGGGAAGAAAAAGATAAATTTATTCCTAATACTGGTATGGATCTCAATAATAGTACCATTGTACATGCAGTTCAGTATTATTATAGTAATGAATTTAGTCCTATATTTCACATTCTTTTGACTTAAGCCATCTAGACTGAAGGTTTGTGGTGTATCTTTTAACATAGTAGACATTATTTTTTAATAATGTCATCCCTGTTGCAAACATTGGTTATGCAAGCTTCAGTTTGGCAAGGCTGTTTCCTAGAAGAACAGGGCAGCTTTTAATTAATCGTATGCAAATTTGTAGACTACTTCCTTTTGATAATTTAGAATATTTCCAATGAATGGATTTTTTCTCTGAGTAGAAAAAGGATGTCATTTTTATTATTCCAACTAGCTGTCTTTTACTCCTGAATCTGCTATTTAGTAGAATCTGACAGCAGAAATATTAAAAATGAATCCAGCACTGTCATTTTTTGTCATTACGTCATTTTTTGTTGTTTGCTTGGCCATTGGGAAAACCAATACTTTAAAACTGTATCCCATTTTTATAGTTATTATATTGATTTTTGTTTAACAATGAAATGATCATAATTTTTAAATGGAATTGCAACATAAATAACCCACTGCCATATCATAGCATTATTTTACTATTCCTCCACTCACATAGATAAATCAAAAGGAAATGGCAAATTATTAACCCTCTGTTGTTGTTTTTTGTTATCCTGATAATAGAATATGAATTTTTTTTTTATGAATTCCATTTGGAAAAGAGTTGCAACTGAAAAGATTCTAGATCCTTTTGGTAGGTTACTTTAACATTGTATTAAAATTTCTTTTGATGTATCTCCTTGTTGCCCTACAGGTTTTTCTTTCTCTAAGAGAAAAAAAAATCTTCAAATGGACTTAAACTATACTAGTGGGAAACTATTAAATTATGAACGTTTGAGAATTGAAGCCAAATCTTCAGAACAAGTCAAGACCCACTTTTATACACTCCTAGTTGTGTGAATAATCCTTTTTCTCCAGTTGTGTCCAACTATCAAAGTCAAACCAAAGTGTATGAGTAAGGGCTTGCCCCTTACTCCTCCTAAGCCTACAGGGCTGTGCAATGCAAATCAGGGAAGGGAAAAAGAATATTTGTAAATGTTCATTGGGACTGTTACTAAATATGTTGCAAATATGACAGATAAGATCAAAACTAAGACATAAAACTTTAAAGTCCCAAAAACGGTTCATAGTTTTTGCAACTGCCCAAGGCTTAAACATTAGAAGAAAACATAAAAAAGGCCCTGAGTTTGAAAACCAAAGGATCATTCCACTGAATTATCTCAGGCTGAAACAATTAGACAGACCTAATTTTTTCTACTGTCACAACTATTTAGGTCAATATTTTGATTGCCTTTTTGATCTATAATATGCTGTGTTCAACCTAGATGGCCGATTTGGAAATGTAAAACAGTTCAGTTAAAATATTCAAAGGCAAGCCTTTTGGAGAAAATGCAGTTTGGCCTAAATTATTGAAGATTCTGCTAGTAAATATTGATATTTTATTACATACCATGCAAAAGCTGAAAAATAATCACAAGAACATGAATTATTTTGGATACCAATTAAATGTAACTATGGATATGCTACATCAGACTATTCCCTAAATAAGAAAATATAAACAGGTATAATATTGGCAAGCTTTCATCCACATTCATTTCAGATCTGTGGGATCTCAGTTCTTAACTTTTATTCCCCACACTCAGTGATTCTACTTTTACCATGGAGAAGGTTTTGAAAGTAGTTCAAATGTCACAGTGACTATATATGACAATGAAACCATCACAACCTTTCTCACTCCAGTAACTAATTTTCAGAGAAATTTATCTTGCTGAGAGCACAATACAAAAGTCATCTTGAAATTTTTGACCCTACTTTAGGGTAGAGAAATGGAAGATTTGCAATTACCCAGGGGCAGAGAAATAGTCTGTTTTTCTTGCTGCTAGTTGCAGTAGCAGAAAGACACAAGATTTGTGTCTTCCACAATGTTCCATACAGTTCAGCTCCTGAACAATAGAGAGAGACATCCCAAAGGTGCTTTTCAAGAGGCAACTGGACTTTCTGTTTTCTTTTTTCTTTGAAAAAGTTTCACTTCTCATCCAAGAAGCTTTTTCAGCTCTGACTGGATAGTGGGGAATGGAAAGATTTATACTCCTTGCAGACAGACACCACACTCTGCTTCCTCCTATGTTATAGAGCCTCTGACTATGACATCTCACATGTGGACAAGTTAACCTCACTACTAATGTGGCAACCTCCTACCAACATCCCCTCCTATTTCTTGGTGACCTAAACCTACCACATATTAACTGGTCCCTAAATGAATGCACAACTGAACCCATTCACTCAACTCTCTACAATGCTATCACTAGTCTAAGGCTAGTGCAACTAGTCCTCCAGACTTCAATTACTATATTTAGAAAATTTACAGCTACGCCGCCAAGAACTGATTTAACTGTTGTGCATAAAATCATACATCACAATGTACTCCCTGTTAGTGACTACTTCCCCTTTAACAACAACAACACAAGATCACACAAACTAAATGTAAATCGCTCCGAACTAGACTGCAGAAAATACGATTTCAGCAATAGAGTGGCCAACGCCTGGAATTCACTACGGGATTCTGTTGTTTCTTCTTCCAATCCCAAAATCTTCAACCTTACATTATCTACAATAGACCTCTTCCCTTTTCTAAGAGGTCTGTAAGGGGCGTGCATAAGTGCACCTTTGTGCCTACCATTCCTGTCCTAATGTCTTTTTATCTTTTCTATCTCTACTTTATACTTATATTATGTTAAACATACTATAATACAATACTATATTTGTATGACAAATAAAATAGAGTTGTTGTTTAGAGAGTTGTTGAGGCCACCTAGAAGTTATCTGTGTCATCAGGATCAGCTGAGTAGTGCAATTGAGTGTGGTGCCTTTTTGGAACTGTTGAAAAGACTGTGTTATAGATTAGAAAGAGATGGTGTCCTCTCCCTCCCCCTCTGTTAAGAGAGAGCTGTTCAGTTTTGACATAGATGGCCTCTTTGACTCATGACCAAAACAGTGTACAATGTTCATAGAAAATTCTTAATAGTGGCACTTTTTTCTACTTGCAAAACAAAAATTTACTCCCAGAAATATTTTTCAAATATTTTTCAAAAATACTTTTGCATTTTTTTTGAAAAAACACATGGACCTAAAAACTTGACCAAGGCAAAACAACAGACACAATTTACATAGACTTCTGTAAAACCTTCAACTCAGTGGTTGACAATAAACTACTTCTGAAACTGAAATACTATATTATCTCTGGACTCCTATATGACTGGATATCTGTGTTCCTATCAAACAGACAGCAAGTGCTCAAAATAGGGAACACCCTATCAAATTCCGTCAGTGTACTAGGACCAACATTATACTCTATATAAATGACCTTTGTGATCACATTACAAGTGACTATGTTCTCTTTGCTGATGATACAAAAATCTTCAACAACACCGACAATATTGCTACTTTTCAAAAAGACTTTGACTTCTCAACCAACAAATGCTCTGTCCTACAGATTGGCAAAAAGAATCAGATCACCAAATATAACATGAATAAACAAGACCTTGCAGACAACCCTCATTCGCTCAAAGACTGTGAAATACTCATATTAAATGATCTAAGGGCCAAGGTACACTGCAACAACAGCAACAAAGGCTTCAAGAGTTATTAACCTAATCTTATGTAGCTTCTTCTCTGGAAATATCACACTACTAACCAGAGCATACAAAACATTTGCGAGACCAATCCTTGAATACATCTCATCTGTCTGGAACCCACACAACATATCGGATATAAATACATTAGAAAGTATCCAGAAATATTTTATGAGAAGAGCCCACCACTCCTCTGCCTACAACAGCAGACTTGAAATCCTGGGTTTACAAAATTAGAACTATGTCGCCTTCGGCATGACCTAAGCATAGCTCATAAAATTACCTGCTACAATATTCTTCCTGACAATGACTTTTTCAGCTTCAACCACAATAATACACAAGCACACAACAGATATAAAGTCAACTGCTCCAAACTTGACTGTAGAAAATACGACTTTAGCATCAGAGTGGTTAATGCTTGGAACTTACTACCTAACTCCCAAAACTTTACCCTTAGACTATCCACTGTTGACCTCACCAGATTCCTAAGAGGTCAGTAAGGGGCATGCATAAGCACACCAGCACACCTACCATCCCTGTCCTAATGTTCTCTCTTATCAGTATCCATCTTATGTATATAAACCATGTTATCTCTATGTATATTACCAGTACATACTTGACAGATAAAATAAATATATAAGTGACAAGAAAACCAAATGTACTAAGAAATATTCTAAGGCATGAGATAGATTTTATCACCTGAGTCAGTTGAAAATGCATGTTATAAACAATAGTCATTATAAAAAACTTTATGCTTAGTCTGTTAAATTACTTTGTAAGTCCCGGTCTTACAGTCCTATTATCCTTTTTTAATCATTGCTTTCTACTTATGATGTTAATACAAACTACAATTCTATATTTGTTTGACAAATAAATAAATAAATAAATAAATAAATAAATAAATAAATAAATAAATAAATAAATAAATAAATAAATAAATAACAGTAATGAAATATAAGCCAATAGTCAAATACAATTCCTACAAAGTATATTTAATATTTTTTGTTTCAACAAATTAGAAAGCAGCAAGCTTCTTGTAGAGTAATTTTTGGTTGCAACAGGAGACTCCCAATTTCACTTGCAATCTCTAATAACACTTTACACAAAGTACAGCTCATTGCAAATTCCTCATCACCTCAAAGGGAATATTTTATCAGTCAGTAAGAGGTGCTTCTGTTTTTCATAGACATTTTATTCAGAACAAATTTTAAAAAACGGGAAACATCTTTTAGCTCTGATTTGACTTATATCTATTATTGTGAGATTACTTCCATACGGTTTGGAATAAATTACAGCCTGTTAAACCTCCATGCATTCATTTAGTATCATGAAAGCTCTACCGTGATGGTAAATCTATGAATATAGAATTAGATGCTTATTAGTGGATAATTACACTGAGTAATCTCTTAGTAGCCTCATATGGATGTCATAAGAGGGAGAGAGACAAAATCAAAGATTACTGAACATCTTCGAGACCGCCTTCTACCTCATAGTTCCCAGTGACTGATAAGATCCCAGAGAGTTGGTCTTCTCCACATCCTGTCAGCTAAACAGATGTTGGTTGGTTGGCCCGCAGGGAAAGGCCTTCTCTGTGGCTCTCCGGCTCTTTGGAACCAACTATCCCCTGAGATCCAGACTGCCCCCACTCTATTGGCCTTCTGGAAACCATTAAAAACCTGGCTTTTCCAGCAGGCTTGAGGCTGTTGATCTCACAATTTGCGATGTCCGGCCTGAATGATAGGTATATATGTGATTTCTTTAACTGTTTTTTTTCTTAATCTTTTATGATGTTTTCAAATGCATTTTCTAAATCCTGTTGTAAGAATACTTCGGGAGTTGGGCAGCATACAAATACATTAAGTTAAATTAAACATTATATTTAGTTCTATGTCCAAAGGCAACAAACTAACATTGTCATTTAATAGTCTTTGAAAAACTTAAGCAGACCTATTGAAGGACTTGGCTCAGCTGGTGTTCAAGGAGAGTTATCATAATTATATATCCTCTTATATTTACAACTCTCTCTCTGTCTCTCTCTCTCTCTCTCTCCTTCCAAAAGAAGTTTCATCTATCAAAATCAGTAAAACTTAGTCCCAAAATGAAGACATATATGTTTAGATAATTTTGAGAAATGATACAGTGTATTTCCTCTGCTAATATACAATTAGTTGCTTTCCCCGTAAAGGGAAGGTTTGGAATATGCCTAAAGCTGATAAATAATGGCTAAAATCTAAATATGATTTTTGCTAAAGCAAGCTAACAACTGTCTCTTTTAATAAAAAAGGAATTTTTGTTTTTTATCTACAAGTTTCTTTCCTCCATTTAGCTAATTTACTCTACCAGAATGGAGGCAGATCTAAAAATACCAATATAAATCCAAGGTCTTTTGACATTTTGGTGTCAAAAGGAGGCCAGAGCTGAATTGATCCAAACAAATTACAACACAAAGTTCTCCTGACATCCCTAGGCCATATTCTGTTTCAAATATAGTAAGCAAGCCTAACTAGAATTAAGCAACTTTGTCAGCCAAGAAATTGAGCAAAATCATCATTACAGCAAGTTGTAGATGCCTCATCCTTCGAATTCTCCCTTGGGCACAATAGTCATTTCATAAACTGTAGGGACTCATTGGGACATAACTTTGCTGTTGCAATTGTGGGAATTATTATTTCTTTGCCCTCAAAAGTTTGAGGTATGCTTTGATCCAGGGGTGGGTTCCTCCCGGTTCAGACTGGATTGCCTGAATCAGTAGCTACCCGCGGGTGATGTCACAGTGGCATCACAGATTCGGTTTGATCGGTGCCGGTCCATGGGCATTGCCATCATTTTTTTTCTGAATTTTTTACTATTTGGAAGCTTTCTTCTCTGCTGCTGCTTGAAAAAGGGCCCTACCACCAGGTTTTTATATATAACTTTATTCCTTCACCCGAAGCACAGCTGATCAGCTTCTCAGCTGTGTTTCAGGTTGATTATAGCTACTGAGTATGCACAGAAGCAGAGTTGCCTAAGGGGATACACATGTGCATGTGCAAGATATTATGATGCGAACTGGAGGTGAAGGTAAGTGGAACCCACCTCTGGCTTGATGTAATCTAATTGTGTAACAATAGAATAGAATAACAGGGACCTTGGAGGTCTTCTAATCCAACCCCCTGCTTAGGCAGGAAACCCTACACCAGTGATGGCAAACCTATGGTATGTGTGCCACAGGTGGCACACAGAATCATATGTGCTGGCACATGAGCCGTGCACACTGGCCAGCAGATATTCAACTCACACGGAGGCTCTGGAAGGGCATTTTTTGTCTCTGGAAAACCTCCGGGAGGAGGGGGCAGGCCAGGGCATTTTTGTCTTCCCTAGGCTCTAAGAAAGCCTCTTGAGCCTGGGGAGGGTGAAAAATGGCCTATCCAGATCCACTGGAAGTTGGGAAATGGTACAGCAGGGATGGGTCCTGCGTACATATGCAGGGGGCGGGTCACATGTGCATGCATAGGGGATGGGCATAAGGGAAGAATTGGATTATGGGCATGGGCACTTTCGGCACCCGAGGGAAAAAAAGGTTTGCCATCACTGCCCTACACCATTTCAGACAAATGGTTATCCAACCTCTTCTTAAAAACTTCTAGTGTTGGAGCATTCACAATTTCCAGAGGCAAGCTGTTCCAGTGATTAATTGTTCTAACTGTCAGGAAATTTCTCCTTAGTGCTAAGTTGCTTCTCTACTTGATTATTTAGCACCCATTGCTTCTTGTTCTACCCTCAAGTGCTTTGGAGAATAGTTTGACTCCCTCTTCTTTGTGGCAATTCCTAAGATTGGAATACTGCTATCATGTCTCCCCTAGTCCTTCTTTTCATAGACATACCCTGTTCCTGCAACCTGAAATTGCATTATTACTTCCAGCCTTATTCCATCTATCATAGCTCCAGTTTATATCATTGGAATGGAAAGTTAGATAATTTTCAGTTTAGTTTGCACCAAGCACAATCCTCTATATCCAATTTAGAGCAAGCACAGAAACCATTCATGTAAGATACCCCCCAAAAAAGATTATTCTTTATGAAACATTGAAAACAAAGAAAAATATTAACAAAAAAAAATGGGATAGAAGGAACAGAAAGACAGAGATATGAATAACAGACAAGAATGTTACATTATCTCTATATTTCTATGTAGTATCAGATGGGAACTAAGTGGACATGTGACTAGCAGAGTACGAGCAAAATTTTTACTGGTTGCTGCTGTCTCATTGGGATAAAATTCTCTCATACAGTTGCTGTGAGGTGCATCAAATTTGGTCATAAAGATGGCATTGATCAGATGATTATTTTTATTACCATTGTATTTTTACAATTGTTCACTATCCAGGATAGTTGCATATTTTATTGAGAACAATTCAGGCACATATTATCTATGGCAGTGTTTCCCAACCTTGGCAACTTGAAGATATTTGGACTTCAACTCCCAGAATTCCCCAGCGAGCGAATGCTGGCTGGGGAATTCTGGGAGTTGAAGTCCAGATATCTTCAAGCTGCCAAGGTTGGGAAACACTGATCTATGGTATCTGAAGAGTCAATGTAACTGCCTGTCCAGAGATGGGTTCCTCCCGCTTTGGACTGGTTCTATAGAACCAGTAATAATTTGGCAGCCTGGGTCCCTGGAACTGGCAGTGAACCAGGCCTGCCATGCCTCTGAGCCAGTTCTATTGGCGGCATCATAGGAGGTGCCATAGGCAGTACCATAGGTGGCACAGTTTGTTTTTTTTAAGTACTGAGCATGCACAGGTGCAACATGCACACGGTACGTGCATTCCTGAGCAAACCAGCAGCGGGATAATCCAGAAACCACCTCTGTGCCTGTCCTTATTGATACTTCCCTCCAGCTGCCCACTTATTATTGTTCCCACTTCTGTTACTGCTTTAGCCATCCTCAGTGCCAATGCATTCAGAGATTTACATTAATATAACCTTCCATGTATCAACTGGTCCCACTCATGGGACATGTTAACATGTCTATCCACATTCATCTGTCTATTCATTCCTCTCAATATATAGACGAGTGTGTGCACTATCATTTTATCTCCATCTCATAAGAACAGTTTCTAAGGCATAGGGACCTTTCTACCAAGATCTGCCTAATGATTGTAAATATATACAGAGGAATAAACATAAACTCTTTGCAATTTGAGTCTTCATGATAAAGACGTATAGAAAATATAGTTCTCTGATTTGCTGCTCATCATTGGCTACCCTGATAAAAACTGATAAGAATTGAAGCTCAGCAACATAAGAAGGATCCTATGTTACCTATCCCTCATTAAATAAGCAAAGGAATTAAAAATATTACTGCAAAATGACAGTTGTTATTATTTATGAAAATAATAAATAAACTGCGTAGGTCATAGTGTTGCTAAAATGCCTGCATTTCAATGAGGTAAGAAAGTGGAAACAGAATTAATGAAATGCTCCAAGCCTATAGAATTGAGCCTATAAAACTGAGTCCATTTCTTCGGAGAGGGGCAACATACAAATCTAATAAATAAATAAATAAATAAACAAACAAACAAACAAACAAACAAACAAACAAACAACCCAAAGAGTAGTTCATGCAAGTTTCTTCCTGTTGCCTATTCTTATATTAGTTTATAAAACTTTTCTGGTAAGAGAGTTTCAGTTCACCTTGCAGTGGCTTCCAAAACCCAGGCAGAATTTCTGGAAAAATAAATCCATGCCCCTTAGCACTTCCAAATGGGAAAAGCTGTTTTTAAAACTCAGTGAACAAAATGTGGCAGAGTTTGTAAATTTGCTTCCAGAGAATGACCCAACCCTTCCCAAAGATACAAAGCAAAGCAATAATCTGTAGGTATGACTAATACTGTTCCTTGAATTCCCTGTACTGTTACTTTGTATTCCTTTGTTGTTAAGGAAACTTCATTCCAGGCTGTCTAATAACTGGGTCCCCCAGGTAACTCTAAGCAAAACATAGGACCAGATTTATGGAACATTTTTTTTTTTTATTATTTTCATGACAGATAACCACTCAACTGGTACCATAGATAATAAAACATACTTTTAGAACTAGCTCTGTGTTATTACCATTTCACTCAATAATGATTGTTTTAAGCTAGTTGATTCCTTTCAGTAGTAAGAATTGGAGTGTCTGAGCAAGTTGGTGAGTGAGCTCTAGCAATCCTGCTGGTTATCTTAGCAATACTTATACTTAAAGCTCATGTCACACAAGCACCATTTATTTACTGTTAATAATTCAAACTCTCAATGTAAAAGTTAAAAGAAACCGTTTTTAATCAAAGACAAACCCACAAATTGCACATTACCTTTCTGGTTCAACACCAGAAAGGAAAGAAAGGGATCCTTTCCTAACAATAAAATCATTCTAAACAAGTGGGCACATAATGCACCATCACATGTGTGCAGTAAGAAAGACAAGAAAGAGGAAAAAAGAAATAAGTGAAGACAGCAAACTGAACTTAAATACAGTAATCATAGGTGAGAGGGGCTTAGCTAGAAAAGGCAACCATTTAAATAGACATAACACCTTTTCCCAAAGTCCAGGCATACAGAAGTGACTATTTCAACATTTACATGCCTGCCTATTGTACTTATTTTTTTAAAATAGAGTATGTACCCCAACTTTCTGTCAATTTTAACACTAAAAGTGGCTTACAATAAAACATACAACCTAGAAAAATTTGCAAACTTAATATAATCAACAATGAAATTAAAACCAGTTATTGAGATAACTGATGAAAGACAAATCCTAAATCCTGGAAAAGCAGAGCCAAATATTTCTTGGTAGAACATATCCATAGCCTGGGGGCAATCCAGGAGAAGGTTTTATTTTTGCATATCTGATAATCAAGCTTCTGGAAACAGGGACACCTTCAGAAAGCTGTCTCCTGCAGCAGAAGTAGACAGGCACATTCAGAGTTTGATACACAGATAATTAAACCTAAGCAATTTAGGACTTTAAAGGTTAAATTATATCTGGAAGGAAATGTTTAGTATTGTATTGTGCAGCTATAATACAATACAAATTATTGGGTGCTGCATTTTGCACCAACAGTAATTTCCCAACACTTTTCAAAACTCAACTCATTAAAGTACATCACAGTAGTTAAGATAAATATACCCAAAGAGTTAAAAATCAGATTGATTCTGAAAAGGAACATGTTGGGCACATCATTTCTAATTGAACAAATCTTCATCTTTATTGTTGGGCGAACCGAACCCACACAATTCGGGTTCATACCGAATTTTGTGGTATTCGGCATGCCGGACCCGAACCCGTTTTTTAAAAAAATTCATGCTTCGGTTTGGCGTTTGTGCTGAACACCGTGAAAGCCACCGCCTGTCTGTCCTCTGCTGAGAAGAGGATGAGGAGCCAGGCGCCATTGGCAGCGGAGGAAGTCGAACACCAGGGAGCTGTTGGCCGGTTGGGAGGCTGGGGAATCTGACGAAGAGATTCCGGGGGTGGAGCTTTGACATCACGTATACCAGCAGGTTGCTAAGGACGCCAAGGTGATCACTTCCTGTATTCCATGGAATCCAGGTATATGTGATGTCAAAGCTTCGCCCCCGGAATCTCTTCGTGGGAGGGATTCCCCAGCTCCTTCAAAGGGAGGTCTTTTCATGTAAAAAAAAATAAATTATTTTTACAAAAAAGGACCTTCCTTTGCTAGCGGCACCACTGTGGCATCCTTTTTGATAAAGATCAAAATAAATAAAAATAAAAAATCCGTTAAAATAAAAAACGATGGGATTCCGGGGGCGGAGCTTTGGTGCCACGGACCGTTCGGGTTCAGGTTCAGGTTCGGCTTAACTTTGCGTGAAGTTTGTCTGAACTATCCGAATCCGAACACCGTTGGGTTCGCCCATCACTATTCATCTTGCCACAATTAATGCTTGTAAATCCAGTGATAGCTCCCCATATTGTAAACCTGCTCTGTATGAGATAATGCAAACACATTCAGAACAAATACCACCTCAGTCCTAGAGTATGACTTTCATCAATTTCGTATGGATTTAATTTTAGTATTCCACCTTACTTAACCATATGAAAGTTAGACAATGTTCAATTTCTTGGAATTAGATAGTAGTGAGCAGTATTGCTGTTGGTATTCAGCTTAATGATTGCATTCCCCTCCTAAGCTGCATATTATCTCTACTAATGGTTCCATGTAGATCACTGATTTCAAATTCAAATCACCAGGAGGGTCCACAGAATATGTAAATTAGCCTGGGAGCAGTACCACTTTTCAGGCCTTCAATAAGAACATCTAGTAGTAAAAAATTAAGCATACTGTGAATGCTATATACATGGTGCCAGATAGTAATCAGGATGTGAAATCCTGAGCCATTCCTGATTGGCAACCTTAGCATGAGCATTAAAAACCTCAAGGAAAAGAAATAAAAAACTATGTAGTGTGACATCACCTATTATCCCAGCTTGCTCATGAAGAGACAATTGGGGAGCAGAGTAGGTGTTATAGTGACATTTCTGTCTCAAAGAAAGGATCTCTACCACCCAAATGTATCTACAAATGTTTATAATTTTGACAGACCATTAGATGGAGCCACACCACTTCCCAACTCTCCAATACTAGCCTGCTGGATCATAGAGCACCCTGACAGATCACAAGATCACACTGAGAAAGCTGCCCTCTTTGTCAGCAAGACTCTGGCTAAGATATATCTATACCTATACCTATCTCTATCTATCTGTATCATCTCTATCTCTATCTCTATCTCTATCTCTCTATCTCTCTATCTCTCTATCTCTCTATCTCTCTATCTCTCTATCTCTCTATCTATCTATCTATCTATCTATCTATCTATCTATCTATCTATGATTTGACACAAAAAACATATAATCTTTCCCTGGTACAGATCTGAAGGGATTGGATACTGTAGCCTAGAGGTTAATTCTCTGCCTTATAAGGCAAACGCTGCAAGTTCAAATCCCAGTGAGGGTATGGCTAGCTAATGAGGCCAGAACAAGGCCGAAATAGGTCTATCCTAGTCTCCCTTAATTTTCAAATTCAGCAAAACATGTGACATATATCTCCATTCAGGGTTAAATCCAGGAAAAGCAGAACCTCTGAATTGGAGTGCCCAATATCACAATCACTAACATTTTATTTTATTTTTTGTTAGGATGCAACTTTAATAGAAGTATGATTGATATCAATCTACCCTGCTTCCCTTTGTCGGAGAAGTTGTGGCCTTCCACCAATTCTTTCCAATACTCACATGAGGCCAGTTCTCTACATTGTGACGTTTATAATGGCTAACATAAGTCTATCATATAAATTCTACAAACTTCTGAACAACTTACTAGGTAAATATAAAAGCACTCTTTAATGCCATTTTGTGGTTGCCTAGATGATTTCAAAAATCTATCACAGTCTTTACATTCTATGATTTTATAATGCAGATATGTTTAGTTGTTTTTGGCACAAGATGTTAATAAATTACCCTTTAGATAAAACAAGATAGAACAAGCATGTTGATATAAAATACATGCTTATTAGAAAGCCCTATACATTGTCACTTGTTAGTCATCAGCAGATACTCATTTCAAATAAATGTATATTAATTATAGAAAGAAAAAAACAGAAATTCATACAATATTTTGTGTTTCAGTATGGTGTGTCAAAAATGGTAGTTCACCCAGAAGAACATAAGTATTACCTATTTTTGAATTAAGAGTTGCATTATTTTCAAGGCTGATATACAGTAACTGTTCATGAATGAATTAGTCCCACAACCACTATCCTTTCTTTTGCATATAGAGACAAATGAGAACAGCTTCACAAACTTTGCAAACATCTTTGAGAAATAGTATTCATTTGCATATGGTCACTCACACACCTACATATCAAACTTGCCACTAATATACAACCTTACAATTAAAAATATGCAACAGTGAGTTCAAACATCATTCATTGTTCTCACCATCAACCTTCAAAACAAAGCAGTGGAGAATGACGTTATCATCACTTGGACATGTATCTTCTCAACTACTTTTGCCCACAGTCATTCATACAGAGACCATCTACAAGAACTAAGGAAAAAAACATACAATAGAAAGCAAAATGCATTCAAGTCATCTGGAATTTTAGTATAGCTTAACTTTCCTCTGGCTAGCACTCTTCAGAAATGTTGAATTACAAACCCCAGTTTCCAGTGAAAATAATAACTGGGATTGTGGGAACAAACACATCTAGAAAAAAATTAGGCAATTGATTCTGTTGAACTCATTCTCTGCATCCACAAGTACATGGCTCAGTCAATTTGAAGACTCTGCCAGTTTTCCATGTACATGATGACAAATTTCTTTCCACTTGTTTTATGAAGATTCAGATCAATTTTTTTTCATATACCTGAAAATTTGTATTTGCACATTGTTTGAATTAAGATACAATATTTGGGCTTGCTTTAATTCATCTACTAAAAAATCCTGTAATATGAACCTGACTATCTCCTTTTATCTGCCAATGAGAATTTTGTTTTTGGTGTATTTTGTTCAATTTGTGTATTTACCTGTTCAACTCACTAATGTACTGCAGTAAATATCCACCAATATTTTCTACTAAGGTAAATAATTCCAGTACTTGTGCCACTTACACTACCCAAGAAATCTGAGAAGATAATATCATAAACTATCAATGACCTTGACATATTTGCTATTCAAACCAAAGAACATTTCTGTATGATCCTTAAATGTATGTTTGTAAATAATATATCATATCATATTAGAATAATACCTCCATGTACTGTATATATGAATGCCAATGTCATATTATTCCAAAGACAAAATAAAATAAAATAAAATATATTGTATTTTGACTGTATGTGGACAGTATGTTCCAAGTAAAAGTAATGCATGGTCATCTTAAGAGTGACAAAGTTATTTTTATTTGCGGCATGTAATTTACACATCAAATAACTATATTGTGAAATAAACTATGCCTGAAAGTTCTGTCTGATCACATCACTGCAGTGGATTTTCTTATTTTTGTTTGTAAGAAGCAATCTCTATCGTGCAAAGAATTACTTTGCATTTGGACACCTAAGGGAATTACTCTGGGCAAGATAATTAATAGGATGCATCCAAGAGTTGAGTTGAGATTGACTCAATGGGCGGAAAGCAATACAATGTATGGAGATAAGAAAAACAAAATTAGAAGAATGGCTTAAAGAGATTGCCTGGCTTTTATCAGTTCTGCAGTTTCTTTTGAATTTATTTGAATATATAGACCCTTTATAGATTATGTTTTAAACTGTCAGCTCTAAAGGACTGACTTCTTTGATTCCTTTTTGGTTGTTGTTGAATACTAAAGAGTGAAAGGGGAGGGAAACCCTCTCTTAAGCAGTTCAAGGATTTGTAGACATAGCTTTTCCTATTTGGTTCTTATTTGAATTTCCCTGCAGCTGATGATGTCTTTTATATAGACATACTTGGGTAAAAGTGAAACCAGCAGTAATGTGCAGGGAACCTGATGCTCTGAAATTAGAGGGTAAATAACTAAGTTGAAATTATACTACTTATCTTCTCTGGTAGAATAAATAGGCCAAAACCAGGATGGTGATATAATTGAAGGGAAACTGGATCGAGCAATTATAGGAAGAATTTCTTTGTATTAAAAGGCTGTGTAAAGCCTCAAAGGAATGCCTCAATGAAGTTTCAATTGATTATCCCTTCTAAACAGATTTGTGAAGATGGGGTCCTGCTTGGAAAAAGAGAATCAAATCAGAGGGCTTAAAAGAACAACATTGCCTTTTGAAGCACTTTGCAGATTTGATGGCTTTCTTTGTTGCTTCTAGACCTGTTATAGATAATCTACAATAAAGGACTTTCAGTTCTATGTGTGGAGAATTCTAATGGGAAAAAGTTGTGCAATAGCCTCTGATAATGGCCAAGAGCAACTAGCCAAAGTGTGTTTGAGCTTTATTAAATTATCTATTTCTTTTGAAGTGGTAAGGCTAATATGACTGTGAACTTCATTCCCTTTCTCAGGTCTCCAGTTCTTTAATGCAAGCCTTAACTTTACAATCTCTCTTATGAATCCACGATAACCTTCTAATGTAGCAGGGCATTTAGCTCAGTTCTGGGATAGATAAATTATATTTTATTTGTTCTGTTTGTTAAATTTATTTGCCACCCATGTAATCCTGGGGCTACTCTGACAAATTTACAGCCATAAAAATGAGGGGGGGACGATATATATATAAACATGTGACACATACAGATAGAATTGTCGGCTATCAATAAAGTTAACTGCCTTGGAAATGGCCCTGGGTTGGGCCGAGAGGCAAATAAGGAGCTGTGATGTTCCTTCAATACACCAGGGTGATTCAACACAAAAATATGTAATCCTTCCCTGGTGCAGAGCTGAAGGGATTGGATACTATAGCCTAGAGGATAATTCTCTGCCTTACAAGGCAAAGGTTGCAGGTTCAAATCCCACTGGGTATGGCTAGCTGATGAGGCCAAAATAAGGCCGAAATAGATCTATCCTAGTCTCCCTTAATTTTCAAATTCAGCAAAAAAACATGTGATATATATATATATATATATATATATATATATATATATATATATATATATATATATAAATTTACGAAAACATATATATATATATATATATATATATATATATATATATATATATATATATTGCAACAATATATATATATGTGTGTGTGTATATATATATACAGTGATCCCCCGCAACGAGCGGGTTTTCGCGAAGTAGCGATGCGGAAGTAAAAACACCTTCTGCGCATGTGCAGATGGTGTTTTTATTCCCACAGCGCTAGCGAGGAGCCGAAGATTGGGGGCGGCGCGGCTGTTTGCTGCCGGCATGGAGGGCTTCCTAGCAGCCCCCCAAACCCGGGTTGGGGGTCCGGGGGGCGCTGGCTCTCGCCGCTTTCGAGCTGAATCCGGGAGCGAATTCGCTCCTGGATTCAGCTCGAAAGCGGCGAGAACGAACGGCAAGGAACGCCTTTTCCACGCCGTTCATTCTCGCCGATTTCGAGCTGAATCCAGGAGCGAATTCGCTCCCGGATTCAGCTCGAAAGCGGCGAGAACGAACGGCAAGGAACGCCTTTTCCACGCCGTTCATTCTCGCCGATTTCGAGCTGAATCCAGGAGCGAATTCGCTCCCGGATTCAGCTCGAAAGCGGCGAGAACGAACGGCAAGGAACGCCTTTTCCACGCCGTTCATTCTCGCCGATTTCGAGCTGAATCCAGGAGCGAATTCGCTCCCGGATTCAGCTCGAAAGCGGCGAGAACGAACGGCAAGGAACGCCTTTTCCACGCCGTTCATTCTCGCCGCTTTCGAGCTGAATCCAGGAGCGAATTTGCTCCCGGATTCAGCTCGAAAGCGGCGAGAATGAACGGCGTGGGCGGGCGAAGGGCGGGCGGCAGCGAGGAGTTTGTGTGGGCGGTGGGGAAACTCCTCGCTGACGCCAGCAAGAGGGGGAAGACTCAGGGAAGCCGCCCAGCAGCTGATCTCCCGGTTGCCATCTACGCATGCGTGCCCACGGGCACGCATGCGTAGATGGTATTTTGACTTCTGGGTTGAAAAATAGCGAAGTACCCTGTTCGCAATGGTTGGGGACGCAATAAACGGGGGATCACTGTATATATATATATATATATATATATATATATATATATATATATATATATATATATATTGCAACAATATAAAGCAAGAAAACAAGAAAAACAAACAATGACAGCACTATGAATTAAAAGATGGGAGTAGGAGTCAGGAAGTGCAGGAAGGGAGCTGGAATAGGCTAATTAGTTCAGGTAGCCACCTCCAGTATGGTGCTCCTCTCTGGGTCCCCCAAAGAGTCAAATAATGCATTCTTTGATCAAACTGGTGTGAATTCTTACATAAGCCCTTACTTTGCATAATTGGAACAAATAATGATAGGCTAAGTCTTACAAGTGCTGGCCTGACTGTTTAATGTTTTTTTCAAAATAGAGGGTATAACATGTCAGCCTCTCTATAACCTCTATATCTTGCCTATATCTGTGGCATGTTATATAATTGAGCTAGCCTTTTTCTGCCCTTTTTTTTCATTAATTACGGCAAAGGCAACTTGCCCATATGTCAAAGGCAACTTGCCCATTCAGTTCAGATGCTTGTAAGGAGGGTCTTTTCAAGGGGTGGCAACTTTGCTAACTCCAATGATGTGATAAGAAGCAACAAAATGCAGGAAAATTAAATGTCACTAGTAATTTAAAAGTAAATGTCACTGGTGATAGAGCCGGGGTGGTGCAGCAGGTAGAGTGCAGTACTGCAGGCCACTGAAGCTGACTGTAGATCTGTAGGTCAGAGGTTCAAATATCATCACCGGCTCAAGGTTGACTCAGCCTTCCATCCTTCCGAGGTGGGTAAAATGAGGACCCGGATAGTGGGGGCAATAGCCTAGCTCTGTTAAAAAGTGCTATTGCTAACATGCTGTAAGCCGCCCTGAGTCTAAGGAGAAGGGCGGCATAAAAATCGAATAAATAAATAAATTTATCATGTCTAGCTTGATATCCTGAAAAACAAGTAGGAAAATATATCAATTGTTGTATTTTTCAATTGATGATGACGACAACAACAACAACAGAGTTGGAAGGGACCTTGGATGTTTTCTAGTCCAACCTCCTGCTTGGGCAGGAAACCCCACACTACTTCAGACAAATGGTTATCCAACATTTTCTTAAAAATTTCCAGTGTTGGAGCATTCACAACTTCTGGAGGCAAGACGTTCGATTATCAATTGTTCTATCAGGAATTTTCTCCTTAGTTCTAAGTTGCTTCTTTCCTTGATTAGTTTCCAGCCATTGCATCTTGTCCTACTCTCAAGTGCTTTGGAGAAAGCATTGGAGAATTTGGAAATAGCTTGACTATTTTTATGTATTTATTCTTGGTAAAGGGGGGAAAGTCTGGTGTAATACTGAAGATAACCCATCGCAGGGGTGGGTTCTAATTCACCTTTCTGTCACTTGGCTTTCTTCCACGCCACATGGGCATGCACACTTGTGAGTGTGCCTATATGCAGTGCCAATTCTTTTTTTAAAAAAGCCAAAGAACAAGATGGCGACTGCACCCACCTCTGCCGCCAGGCATGGGGGAATTGAGATACTCTTTCCCCCTAGGCCTTTACAATTTTATGCATGGTATGTCTGTATGTATGTTTGGTTTTTATATTAATGGGTTTTTAATCGTTTTTAGTATTAGATTATTATTGTACGCTGTCTTATTATTGCCCCGAGTAAGCCGCCCCGAGTCTCCGGAGAAGGGCGGCATACAAATCCAATAGATAGATAGATAGATAGATAGATAGATAGATAGATAGATAGATAGATAGATAGATAGAAATAAATAAACAGACAGACAGACAAACAAACAAACAAACAAACAAATAAATAAATAAATAAATAAATGCACAGTGACGGAAACTTGGCTTCTGTGCCTACTCCTGCTTCCTGCTTGTTATACAGTGCCTGTATAACAAGCAGGAAGAGGGAGATTATGATCCCACTATATAGAATGCTGGTGAGACCACATTTGGAATACTGTGTTCAGTTCTGGAGACCTCACCTACAAAAAGATATTGACAAAATTGAACGGGTCCAAAGACGGGCTACAAGAATGGTGGAAGGTCTTAAGCATAAAACGTATCAGGAAAGACTTAATGAACTCAATCTGTATAGTCTGGAGGACAGAAGGAAAAGGGGGGACATGATCGAAACATTTAAATATATTAAAGGGTTAAATAAGGTCCAGGAGGGAAGTGTTTTTAATAGGAAAGTGAACACAAGAACAAGGGGACACAATCTGAAGTTAGTTGGGGGAAAGATCAAAAGCAACATGAGAAAATATTATTTTACTGAAAGAGTAGTAGATCCTTGGAACAAACTTCCAGCAGATGTGGTAGATAAATCCACAGTAACTGAATTTAAACATGCCTGGGATAAACATATATCCATCCTAAGATAAAATACAGAAAATAGTATAAGGGCAGACTAGATGGACCATGAGGTCTTTTTCTGCCGTCAGACTTCTATGTTTCTATGTTTCTACTCAAAATAAAATAAAAATGCAAAAAAATAAAGACAGAAAATAAAAATAAAAAAGATGACGATGCCCACCTACCGGCACTGACCAAACCAGTTCAGTGACATCATTGTGACATCACCAGCGGGTCACTACAGGTTCAGGCAAACTGGTCTGAGCCGGGAGGATCCCATTGAATAAAGAAGATTAACGTCCTGAAAGGGTCAATCATCAATGTCATTTGCATCCCATTCTATTAAAAAACAAAACAACTGCATGATGCATTTTTTTATTTTTCAAGTCAACAAATAAACATTAAAAAGTTCACTCCTAGGAAATACTAAGGGTGATAATTGATCACAAAGGTTACAATAACTGGAATTTGGCTCCAATTTGCTGTCCATCTCAATTTCTGCCTAAAGGAGCTGCTTCATTCCACCTAATAGTAGGGTCAATGTAACTACCAAGCATTTTCCATGTGAAATGTGCCAGATAACCACAGGAGTGTTGTGAGTTAACCTTTTTTCATTCACTTTTGATGCTATGTTCGGGATCAATGAAGGGAAAAATGCTGTTTGAACTTTCAAAGTAGCCATCAAGCAAGATTTTCAGTGCAGGGCAACAGTATGACTCAGAAATTCTTCAATGGGGCATCAGCCTTTCAATATCTTCATTAGACAGTGTGAGAATTGCATTGAGCAGCTGGAGTGTGGCACATCAGACAATGGCCTTTTAAAAGTCCAAATATGACACAGAAAGAAGGGAACTGTTGCAATAGCTGCCTTCGGGGGGGGGGGAAGAGAAGAGATTATTTTTAGGAAATAGCCTTGTGTACATGCATAGATGGGTATAATAAACATGCATAAAGCATTCTCCCCTCTCCACCTACCAACCCCAAAAAAGTGGTTTAAAGAATGCTATGGAACTTACTTTCATTTAATTTTGCCTTTTTTCCATTCCAGGCAATTATCCAATCTGAGATAATAAGATTTTGTGATGGCTTGTCATGAGAGACAGGCAGAAACTTGCCAAAGTTTAGTAACAAAAGTTTTCAAAGGGAATTTTCTTTATATGGAACCATTTATGTAGAAGTAAACCGAGTCTGAATTATGTACTTAAAAGTTATTCAGAGCCATTATTGAGAATGATGGCTACTTTGCTTCACTTTATAGTCAATTGCAGGAATAAAGTTCTTTCACTTGGGGGCAGAAGAAATTTTGGAAGAATTTAATTTTAAACTAAATTATTTGGATGGAGGGATCATCTATTATTGAAGGTGAAATGCCAGAAGGAAAGATGGTTACAGAGATTTTAACTCGTTGCAAATCCTGCAATTTCATTACTTTCCTCATTGAATATTTATGTAAAAAAGCAGCATTAGTAGCTTCATCTACAGTCTTCCCAGTTATTACTGTAAGATAACTTACAGGACAATTGACAAACTAGCAGACTCAAAGTGCTTGGGAATTGAGCTAGTTTAATGTTTCCAAAAAATTTCCTCTAATGAACCAGTTTGTAAAGCTTCGTTTTAGCAACTTTTGTTGATAGCAGCATCATGAATTGATTGAGCCTGGTTATTCTTTGAGCATTGCTTACTATTATGTAGGAGCATTAAGATTTTCCACACTCCTATACTCCATTAAGATCTTTTATATTGAATGCTTTTATAGATGCGTGAAAATGTCCTGCATTATGTGCCTTATGCTCTGCCTGGATCTTGTCTAGTATTTACTGAAAAATTTTACATCCTTTGCTAACATTGGATCATTTGTAGTTGGCTTTAGCTTCAACATTCCCACACTCCCAAATCAATCATATCTAACTCTCAGGGACTTTCTGGACAATACTTGCAGTTTCTTGGCTAGGCTTTTCAGAAGTAATTTGCCATTGTCTCCTTCTTAAGGCTGAGAGAAAATGGCTCTCAGCCTTAAGTCACCCAGCTGGTTTCATGCTTAACTGGTCTCCCATTTTCTAATCTGATTCCTTACTCACTGTTCTGTCGGGCTCTCTGGTACACTCCTCCCAAAAATTCACAGGTACATATTTCAGACACACACATGTTTGAAAATTCAAAACAATGTTCTTTATAATGAAAATTCACTTAAACTAAGCCTTCTTTTGGTATAGCAAAGAGCACTGGTCTCCAAACAAACTGGTAATTTGTACAAATCCCTTATCAGTTCTGTGATACTTAGCTTGCAGCTGTGAGGCAATTCACAGTCCTTCTTCTTTCACAAAGTGAAACACACTTCGCTCTGGTTTATCAGCACACAAAAGGTCAAAGTCAGTAAAGCAGTCATGAAACACAACGATCAGATAATCCTCCACAATGGCCAAACCCACAGGCTGCTATTTATAGCAGCCTCACTAATTACCACAGCCCCACCCAACCACAGGTGGCCTCATTTTCAGATAATAATCTCTCAGTTGTTGTTGCCTATGCATCGCTCTCCGCATGCGTGGCTGTATCATTAACTCTTGTTCTGAATCCAAGGAGGAGCTAGATAATTTATCTCTTTCTGAGCTGTCTGCCACACTCTCCTCCTTCCCTGTCACTCATGTATTCTTGGTCAGAGGAGCCTTCATCAGCAGATTCCACTGGGGGGTGGGGCAAAACAGGCCTGCAGCATGTGGATGTCTCCCCCACATCCACAGTCCTTGGGGCAGGAGCTGGGCCAGAGCTAACCACAACACTCACTCTCAACCTAAATTACTTAAAATGAAAAATCTGACCATTTGAGACACAAGGTAGTTTACATTCCAGGAAACAAAATTAATTTTCTTGAATAATTAGTCAATTGTTTAAAAAATAATTCCCCCTCTCATATTTCTGTTTTCTTATTGACTCAATGGCCTCAAATTGTACTAATATACAATAGAGGGAAAAAGAGGTATAAATTAACATTTAACCCCCACTGCTAGTTTTTAAATATTTTGTTACCTTTACTTCATATTCAAATATGTCTATTCAGATATTCTTCAGAGACCTTGCCTATAGCATCTATTTTTGGATGGCAATGATGGTCAAAATTTTCTTACCTAGCAACTTCATTCATGAAGCACACTTCCCTATCTTTATTGGTCTTAGAGGTGGGAAAACCTCAGCATCAATGGCTTAATTTCCCTTCTATGTCCAGTGGAAAATGAAGAAATGTAGTCTTTTAAGGAGTCAGATAAAAAGCTGACCTATATGGCCAAAAGCATTGACATTCCAGTTCAACAACAACCTTTCCAAATTAGTGTTACCATGTTGTATAATTTTATTGTGCCATTCTCACCTTGCGCCTTTGCTTTCAAAAATAATTAGATTTTTAATGCAAAAATATTTTAATTTATGCATTTGCTTTTTAAGCTTTGTGTTCACTTTGGTAATGGCTTCCATTCTCTTTCTTTGGTGCTTTGCTGTTGTTTTCTTTTAAAATGTATAGAAGCTTGGGATCTCAGAAATATCAAGGGAATGTTAAATAAATATTAAAAATTATATTAAATTTACTTTCATTTGTGTTCATAAGGTTTCATTAGCATTGTAACACACATTTTCTATCATTAAAAAATAAGGTCAGTAAATTGTTGGGGCTGACTCTGTAAACTGCTTAGAGAGGACTGTAAAGCACTATGAAGTGGTATATAAGTTTAAGTGCTATTGCTATTATATAGAAGTCAGGGATGAAATTCAAAAATTTTCCCTACCAATTCAGTGGGCGTGGTTTCCTGGTGTGGCAGTGGAAGAATACTGCAAATGCTTAATTCCCCCCCCCCACACACACACACACTCTCGGGCTAGCCAGAGGTGGCATTTGCTAGTTCTCTGAACTACTCAAAATTTCCACTACAAATTCTCAAGAACCTGTCAAAACCTGCTGAATTTCACCCCTTATAGAAGTGTAAAGGGATGCAGATTCAACATACATTGAACAGGCCTCTGAAGTTCATATGAGGTTAACACCTGGTCTTGATTCAGTTATATGTTGCTAGTAAAGAAATCCATTAGTCAGGGAAGCAGATGGATTTGTTGTTGGGTTGAAGGCAGGGGTGGGCTACTGCCCAGGGAAGAATGCAGTGGGGTAGCAAAAATGGAGCCCTACCCCAGAGCACTCAATTTGCACTGAAAGATGTTGAAAAAAAAATGCAGGGTGTTGTGGTTAGCTCTGGCCCAGCTCCTGCCCCAAGGAATGTGGAGGTGGATGTGGGGGAGACATCCACATGCCGCAGGCCTGTTTTGCTCCCAGCAGAATCTGCCGATGAAGACTCCTCTGACCAAGGAAGCATAGTGACAGGGAAGAGGGGAGTTTGGCAGACAGCCCAGGAGGAGATCAGTCATCTGTATCATCCCTGGATTCTGAACAAGAATTAATGACACATCCACGCATGCATAGAGTGATGCATAGGAGACAACAACTGAAGGATTATTACAAGAGAAAATGAGGCCACCTGTGGTTGGGTAGGGCTGCTGTAATTAGTGCTACAGATAAAAGTGCAGCCTGGTGTTTTAGTCTCATGGCAGTTTATCTGATTCATTGTTTTGCCAAGATCGTGGTTTTTGCTGTTCAGGATTGTATGTGTTGACTCTCTAGACTTTAGAATTGGACTCAATTTCCCAGTTATTGGGTGAGCAATTGGACTGCATTTAACCTGTGCCTTGTGTGTACCAGAAAATCCCTTTGACATTTAAAAAGGGAGCTGTTTCTGTTTTTCTGTTTATAAAAACTTTTGGGTTTATTTTGGTGTGTGTCTTCCTGGACTAATTACCCTGTAATTATGGGCGGTTGAGACACGCCGGCGAAACACAGGGTGTCCTGCATAAGCCACACCCACAGTGTGGTAGTAAAAATTTTGGTAGCCCTTTACTGATTGAAGGGTTTGTCCATGAGAATATGATGTGACCTCTGTGGGTATTTAGATGCTACAGATGATGCAAGTAATAGTTTTAGCTATTAATTAAAAAAAAACATTACTCTTAAATTAAAAGTGGAGATTTTGCCACAAAGTAATTTCTATCATTAGGTCCTAAGCTTGACAGCTCATCTGGAAAGAAACATTGTTAAACATAAAGATAATGAATTAGATTATGTTTTAGTAATATATCATCAGAACTGAAATCATTCAAGGGATGGTTAAGAGGAAGAGAGAGGAAGTAGTTGGAGAAAAGCAGAGGTGGGGTGAGAGAGGAAATGAAGGATTCAGAGGAGGAAAGGACGGTAGATGGGAGAGATGGAGAAAGTAGGAGGTAAGTGAGAAAGAGAAACACGAACTCAGACTGATAACCAGTGAAGGGCTACCAAAATTTTTACTACCACACTGTAGGCGTGGCTTATGCATTTCCTTTCAACATCTTTCAGTGCAAATTGGGTGCTCTAAGGTGGAGCTCCATTCTCACTACCCCACTGCATTCCACTCTATCCAGGCAACAGCCTACCCCTGCTGATAACCTATGATAGAGGTGTTGATATGAAAATAAAAAAGATCAGCCAGAATTATGTAACTAAGTATGTTATGGATATGTTTTTAAGGTATATGCATTGATATACATATGAATATGCATACATAGGCATAGGACCAGATTATCTCCGAGACCGCCTTCTGCCGCACGAATCCCAGCAACCAGTGAGGTCCCACAGAGTTGTCTCCTTCGGGTCCCATCAACCAAACAATGTCGGCTGGCGGGACCTAGGGAAGAGCCCTCTCTGTGGGGGCCCGGCCCTCTGGAATCAGCTCCCCCCAGAGCTTCGTACTGCCCCCACCCTCCTTGCCTTTCGAAAAAGTTTTAAAATGCATCTTTGCCGCCAGGCCTGGGGTTCCTTAGACCTCCCCCCCTGACTTATGAATGCTTAGTTCGACTGCTGAATGAACGATATTGATAGTTGACTGCTGAATGAATGATATTGATAGTTTTTAATTAGAATTTTAATTGTTTTTTAATGCATGATTGGATTGTTATTATTGTTTCCTGTTTTTCTGTACATGCTGTGAGCTGCCCTGAGTCCTCGGAGAGGGGCGGCATATAAATCCAATAAAATAAAAATAAATAAATAAATAAATAAATAAATAAAAATAAAAAAGATAAAAAAATAACAAATAAAAAAGAACTATATTATGTTTGAAGATGTCTTGATTTGTTTGTATATAACTTTAACCTCCTTGGAGAGAATGATTGATGACTATGGAAGACTTTCCTCCTGTCTCGAGCTTTCATTTTGGACCTGATTAAAGACAAGTATATTGAGATGTGCTGTACATGTGCAGGAGAAATATAAATTCCTCTTCCTGAATTTTCCCTATGTCTTCAGTCATTGACAATCATGAATCTTCACAGCACAGATGTGAGTCATCTTTCGGTCATCAGCCAAGAACAGGCCAAAGCAAATGCCAGGGTTCCCTCACTAAATTAAGTTGGCTCTGCCAAGGGTAGACGTTGTACAGCAGCCCATTAAAGCCACTAGCCAAGATTTCTGTTTGGCCTTAATTAGTTAGATTCAATGCATTATGCTCACCCTGCAGTTTATTGCTTCACCTCTGCCTTAAATAGAAATTTAACTCTATTGAAATAAATCCTATTTATCCATCTTTGACATGACTCCATTGAACATGCCTACAAAACACACAAAACACTAGAAGTTATTGGAATACCTTCCTTTATTTATTTATTTATTGGATATGTATGCCGCCCCTCTCCAGAGACTCGGGGCGGCTAACAGCAATAATAAGACAGCAGACAATAATAATCCAATAATAAAAATGATTAAAAACCCATTAATATAAAAACCAAACATACATACAGACATACCATGCATAAAATTGTAAAGGCCTAGGGGGAAAGAATATCTCAATTCCCCCATGCCTGGCGGCAGAGGTGGGTTTTAAGTACCGTATATACTCGAGTATAAGTCGCTCCGACTATAAGTCGAGGCACCTACTTTTGCCACAAAAACTGGGAAAATTTATAAACCCCTGTATAAGTCGAGGGTGGAAATTGCAGCGGCTACTGGTAACTTATAAAAATGGAAACCAATAAAATTACATCAATTGAGGCATCAGTAGATTAAATATTTTAGAATATTTATTTCAAAGAAAGCCAGTAAACTAGCTCTGTAAGTTTAAAAGAGGGTAAACAGGTATAAATCCCCCAAGGCAGGTATAGGCAAAAAAAATGCAAGTACCTAGGTACTTACCTTAATCCCCTGCTCCTGCTGGTTTGGGTTAGGGTTAGGATACTTGACCTCTCCTTGCCTCAAAGAGATACAATTTCCCTCTATATTTACAATTACTGAACATCCAAAATATACTTAATTCTATGTATATATGCCATATGTGTAAATAAATATTACACACAGGCACACAAAAATATACTGTACATTATCTACTATATAAACTGTATGTGTATATACAGAGAGAGAAAGAGAGAGAGCTCTTGTAAAATTATATATGGTACATTCAACCTCACTGTAATAGGAAAACAAACCCAGAGTCCACTTTCTGCCACACAGTTAACCATAACTAGAACATTACACATGTCTTCAGATGTACCGGTACTTCCCTAGCTTGCACATCACTGTTAGAGCTAGGAAATGTCATGGATTGAGTAAAATGTGGTGATTTTCACTTAACAATGCTTTTGCTTAACAACAAATTTTGAGCTCAATTGTGGTCATAGGTCTCTGTCTGTCTGTCTGTCTGTCTGTCTGTCTGTCTGTCTGTCTGTCTGTCTTCCTTTCCTGTCTGTCTGCGCCCCCCTCCTGTCCCCTCCCCGGGTAAATTACAGAGTCAATACTGTATTGTTTTTTTATTTAAGGTTACAAGCAAATGAAGAATCATTTTGAGTATTCTTTAAAATTTCTTCAGTGAGATCCATAGCTAATCTGGCAAAAAAAAATTCACCTGGCAAAAAATTTTATTGTTGACATTAGGCACAGCCAGAGAGATGTCTTAAAAGGCAAACAAACTGTCAAAAAAGTATGTTTTTTAAAAATATAATATTTTGGTTGTTGAATTTAATTCTGCCTTGGCGCGGGGCAGCCCCCGCAGATGGGTGGCTGGCAAGGACCACGCATTCCCATCTTTGTGTCCGCTGGGGTTAAAGGAAAGTTTAGGGACCCCCGCCCCTTGGAGAAATGCCTCGTTGGTGACATTCTGAGCGTTTTTGCCTCCCCACTCCAAAACCCCCACTTCTCGGCAGCTTGCCGAGGCTGAGAGGAGAGTGATTTTAAAAGGCACTCTCAGCTTGGGGTTTTCTCCCCGCTGAAATGTTGCTCGCCCGCCGCCCTCAACACCCGCTTTGTCCTAGACCCGGCAGAAGAAAACCGCGTCCTTTCCTGTTGCTCTCTTCCCGAGAGGTGGGGTGAGGGGGTGTTGAGAAGACAAGCACGAATCCACCCCCCCCCACACACACACCTCATCGGCTTTCCCCCCCTCTAGCGCGGCATTGGAGTGTTTGGCTGGCTCCTTTTCTTGCGGGGAGAGGTGGAAAAAGCTGGGGGGGGTGGATTCTTGCTTCTATCTTCTCTCCACCCCCCCCCCACACCTCACCGGCTTAGGAATGTCGTTGCCTCCCACAGCCACTTCCCCACGCGCTTCGGATGTGCCTGCCTTTCCTACAGCGAAGACAGGCGGCACCTTCCCGAAGGGCTCAGCTAAGCGGGTGGGGGAAGGGCTGGCCATTTGCCGCCTCTCTCCGCTGTAGGAGGGGCAGGCGCAAGCAAAGCAACGTTCCAAAGCGGTCTCCGGGAAGCGACCGAGGGAAAGGCAATCGTCTGCCTTTCCTTCAGCTCAAAAGAGAAGGCAAATGCCCTGCCTTCCCCCAGCCGGTTAACCGAGCGCTTCAAGTTAACCGGCTGGGGGAAGGCGGGGCATTTGCCTCCTCTTTCGGGCTGAAGGAAAGGCAGACGATTGCCTTTCCCTCGGTCGCTTCCCGGAGACCGCTTTGGGACATCGCTTTGGGAGAGGGGGCAACTCCTCCCGGTTTAAGAAGCAAGAATCCCCCCCCCAGCGAAATGGCTTTTTTCTTGTTTAGCGCGGCGTTCGAGTGGTTGGCAGGTTCCTTTGCTTGCACGTAAGAGCCAACCACTCGAACGCCGCGCTAAACAAGAAAAAAGCCGTTTGGCTAGGGGGGAGGGATTCTTGCTTCTTAACTGGGAGCAGTTGCCCCCTCTCCCAAAGCGATGTCCCAAAGCGGTCTCCGGGAAGCGACCGAGGGAAAGGCAATCATCTGCCTTTCCTTCAGCCCGAAAGAGGAGGCAAATGCCCCGCCTTCCCCCAGCCGGTTAACTTGAAGCGCTCGGTTAACCGGCTGGGGGAAGGCAGGGCATTTGCCTCCTCTTTTGAGCTGAAGGAAAGGCAGACGATTGCCTTTCCCTCGGTCGCTTCCCGGAGACCGCTTTGGGAGAGGGGGCAACTGCTCCTGGTTTAAGAAGCAAGAATTCCCCCCCCCCAGCCAAACGGCTTTTTTCTTGTTTAGCGTTGCGTTCGAGTGGTTGGCAGGTTCCTTTGCTTGCACGCAAGAGCCAACCACTCGAACGCCGCGCTAAACAAGAAAAAAGCCGTTTGGCTGGTGGGGGGGGAATTCTTGCTTCTTAACCGGGCAGTTGCCCCCTCTCCCAGAGCGATATCTTTAGCGGTCTCCAGGAAGCGGCTTAGGGAAAGACAGCCGTCTGCCTTTGCTTCAGCTCCAAAGAAGTTCTGGGAGAGGGGGCAACTGCCCGGTTAAGAAGCAAGAATCTACCCCCTAGCCAAACGGCTTTTTTCTTGTTTAGCGTGGCGTTCGAGTGGTTGGCTCTTGCGTGCAAGCAAAGGAACCTGCCAACCACTTGAACGCCGCGCTAAACAAGAAAAAAGCCGTTTGGCTAGGTGGATTCTTGCTTCTTGACCGGGCAGTTGCCGCTTCTTTCTAGCTGAAGCAAAGGCAGACGGCTGTCTTTCCCTCAGCCGCTTGCGCCCTCTTGTGGTGACATGTCAGTCACCCGAGTATAAGTCGAGGTCGGGTTTTTCAGCCCATTTTTGGGCTAAAAAAACCCGACTTATACTCGAGTATATACGGTAGCTTATGAAAGGCAAGGAGGGTGGGGGCAATTCTAATTTCTGGGGAGAGTTGGTTCCAGAGGGCCGGGGCCACCACAGAGAAGGCTTCCTTAAATACTGAACCAGTTAATAGAGTCCGGTCAACCATTTTGAGACCATGTGGCTTTCTTGGGGCAAAAACACAGCAGTACAACCTTAACTGGAAAGAGACCCTAAGAAGGAAAGGAATCAGCTGATCATTGTTCTGTCTGGGTTCCCCCAGATGCCAAAACCAACCAAAAAGAGTAGGCAGACACACTGGTAAAAAGCAAAGGCAGTTTATATAATTCAAAGCAAACACAGGTAACAAAAACTGTTCTTACAGACAGGAACACTATGAAGCTTCACAGAGGTTTCACGAAGGCCAGGCAATAAAACAGGCTTCTTGCTGGCAAAAACAACGCTGGAGATAATAAAACCCACACCTCCCCCAAGTCTTCCAGACTTCTAGGCCACAAGCCAAGATCAGAGACGCCAAGAATCGAAGCAAGGTCACAGGACTCCCAATTGATAACTCTCCACAAGACTGTAAGGGCGGGCCTGCCTTTTCAACCCTGCTGAGGAGAACCACACCCAAACCCAGCTGTTGCCAATTCAGGGATGGAAATACCTTTCTAATTGGCCCCGTCTTTGAGCTGCTCTTCGCTGCCTCATGTCTATTATAGCCTGTGCGTCTTCATCCAATTAATCCAGGCTACTAGCTGGGGAGAGCCCCCCCCCCCGGGGGTCTCAGGCTGCTCTCCCTCCTCCTCTTCCTGACATTCCTCTCCCCCGTTTGCCTGGTCCTCCCCCTCCTGTTCACTGTCCTCCTCCTCTGGGCATGGATCCGGCAGAGATCCAGCCGGTCCCTGAGGAGCCTCAGGCTGAATCACAACAATCATGATGGATTCTGAATCATGTAATGTATAATATTAGTGTAGACAAAATGGAAATGATTTGTACTTTAAGAGGAATAGACTGGTTTTTGAAAGAACCTTGAAGCATTGGGAATATAGTAAATTCTCCTAACATGCATGATTAGATTCTATGAGGACTGACTCCGCTGGCAAAACCCCTCACAATTCCAATCTGACAATTTTTATTACCACATTGCGTATTTATGTTGTTGTTCATTTTTATTTAATAGCTATCTGCAATGCAACTCTCTATGTAGCGAAACCTTAACTAGGTCCTTAGGAATAAGATTTTTTTTTTAAAAAAAAAGTTATTAAAAATAGACATGTTGTAAAGTTTACATGCACAGTGAATATAGACAATCTGGGAGAAAGGGGATTTAAACAGCTACAAAAACTTACAAACAAAAAAAAAGATAATTTTCTTCTAGTTTAGTTTTCTCATGCAGGCAGACATTCTGCATGACTTTTCCACGTTGTTTATTTTTTATTGAACTTGTTAGTACTCTCAGCAATAGTATTTTTAAAAATTGGGAAGGCAAGGAAGAAAGCAGAAACCTCAAGCAAAGTGCTTATTGAAATTAACTGCCTTTTGGAAGAAATAAAAATAACGAAGGCCTCAGGTAACATTCAATCTGGGAACGACATACTGTGGCTGTCACAGAAAAAAAAAGCTTGTCTCCTGCACCTTAATTTTTATCACATAGACAACATCACATTTGCCTAGAATTTACATTACAAGCAGAAACTGAAATTTAGGAGCGTTATAACAGTTTTTATGGGCTAATTTTATTTTTTTATCACAGCAACATTTTTTTGTAATAGCAGTCATAGATTGTCCTGGCTTTCTGTTTCACTGGGACAAATCCAGATAAATTAGACCCTTTATATTGTAGCTGTCAAAAAGAGAGGGCTACCTTGTATCCTGCAATAATATGTTATATTGTGCCATTGTGGGGGAAAAAATCTTTAGCATCCATTATCACTGACAATGATCCACAGGACTTAAAACCTCAAATGTGTTTTTCTGCACATACAATTAACCCATTGCAAGTTATGGGTTGTGATCTCAGTCCCCTCCACCCCATTCCTGCTATCAACAGGCTGGCCAGCCAAACCAGTTCAGCTTGAAGGCAGCGGGAAGCAGAGATCCCTGAACTAAGGGGGAGGGGGGAGGAAGGAGAGCCAGATGGGGCTCCGAAAATGCCGTGGCCTGGGGAAACAGCAGTTGGTAGTACGCATGGCCAAGAGGCAAAAAAAGAGGCCCAGCTAGGTGGGCAAAAGGAGGCTCAGACTTGGCACTGACCTCGATAGGGCTGATGGACATGAAGGGGAGCAGCTGCAGGTATTCCGGAGATGACTGCTGTGGGCACTTCACATCTTCAGGATCCAGATGGGAAGCCAGTTCGCCTGGCATAGGGGGTCCTCCGGGGAGAGGTGCAACAACACCGGGCACGTGAGGGATAATGTGTGCGGGGGGGGGGCGTGATGCACTGAAGCCATGAAAGGTGAACCATGAAGTGGCGAGGGATCACTCTACTCACTGCTCAAGAACAAGTACTACAAACTAATGACATTAAAGTGAAGATACAAAAATCTACTGACAATCCAAACAGTATTTTGCAACAACAAAGCTGAAACTGTTTCACACTTAATATGTGAGTACAGCAAAATTGCATCAACTTATTACAAAGCTAGACATGATTGAGTTGCTAAATTAGTCCACTGATCATTATGGGGGGGAAATGACATACCTGTATCCGAAAAGTCATGGTAGCACAAAGTGGTAAAAGTTACTGAAAATGAGACCATGAAGATCTTGTGGGACTTTCTAATACAGAAAAATCATCATTTGGAAAACAACATGTCAGATATCATGGTTGCATGGATGAGTAATACAGTTTATTGATACTGCTGTACCAGAAGATGCCAGAGTCAAAGAAAAAGAACTAGAAAAAAATTATGAAATATCATGACCTAGCCATTGATACTATATGACTATGGATGAAACATATAACAATGATACCCATTGTCATTGGGGCACTTGGTACCATGTATTTCACAAAACACATCAAGAAATTGCAGCTTCCTGCAATAACACCAGCAGAAGTGCAAAAAACTGCACTACTCAGAACATCATATATTTTAAGAAGGTACTTGGTTGATATCTAGGATGCTGGCAGCAACCCATATCAACCATTAGCACCAGTCAGTGGTATTTGTGACTCTTTTTAAAATGTACAGTTGACTGAGTTTCATGTTTAATGAATAAAAGAAATAATAATAATAATAATAATAATAATAACAATAATAATAATAGTAGCAGCAGCAGTAGTAGTAGTAGTAGTAGTAGTAGTAGTAGTAGTAGTAGTAGTTATTATTATTATTATTTATTAGACTTGTATGCTGCCCCTCTCTGAAGACTCTCTTCTTTAACTCTGGCTCTGATTCCAGTTATAATTTTATATATTATAAACTTCTCTTTATTAACAAGTAGAAATAAGTACAATAAACTCAGGAATAATTATGTTATTCCTAGATAAACACTGTTCATTTTTTAACAATAGTTGAAATATACTTTTCTTTTGCTTCTTAATTAGGACTCAGGAAAGAGAAAGTGTGAAAAAAAATCCTTGTCTCCCCCTGAAAAATGCCCTATTATTTTCACCATCAGATTAAGTTTCCAAAGTCTGGTCTGCTGTAAAAGAAAAGACCATACCCTTTAAATTTTCTTATGGCTGGCAATATCTGATTTATCTTACATTAGCTCCCGTTAATTTAACCCTTCAGAGAAAGCTGTCAACTAAGGTTATTTTTGTCTAAAATCAGATCTCTAAGAAAAAAGTTGGTAAGAAATGAAATCTTTGCTTCCCTCCTTGTTTTATTCCCTTCTTTGGTATCTCTGGGCTTTCTTCAAATTCCGCTCTGCTATTTGAGGTGTTTGGGCAAGCCCTTCATGTCTGGAATGCACCTTAAGACAGAATTATCAGGGGAAGTGATCATTAGACCGGCAGGTGGTAAAGAAATGTGGGTTTTATTTATCTTCTTCATTTCTCTCACCACTGGTATTTCCCCCCACCCAATGTGCCATAGGTAGAGGCCATGCAAAGGCAGCCACCAATACCATTAATCAAGGAAATCTCTCATTCGTGCATCTGAGGTACATACAAATTCTATACAGGCCGTCCTTCTTTAATAACCCTAAATGAGATTGGCAACTCCACCACTAAGTAAAAGCAGGCATTAAGCAAAACATTGCATGACTGCCCCACTTAACAATGGCAATTCCAGCTTTTCCAGTTGTCATTAAGTGACTTGCCATTAAGTCAGACATTGTGTGACTATGACTTGTGACCTCCTGCCAGGTTATCCATTGTTTTTGCTTATGTTACCAAGCTCTGTTTATATATGAATGTGGGGATCCTGGATATGGGACCAAGTAACAGGTCACTTTTTTGAGCACCATAACTTTGAGCGTTACTAAACAAATATCATTAAGTGAGAAATACATAACCTTACCTGTATTTTGTGATGCTTTGTCTCAGTTAAGGTTAGTGGAGTTACATATTCTGAAATGCCATATTTATAAATATCTGTGTGCATCTCTAATACACAATTTGAAAACATAAACATTGTTATTAGATGAGACAACATTTTAAAATAGTTCTGGTATTTCCAGCTGGGGAAGAGGCTTGTTTTTTTCATGGAAGTTGCACAAATGTCTCTTCCTAATAAAGTAGTGTGTATTGAAGATAAACTGAGCCTTGAAGAGCAAAAGAGTAGCTTTCTTCAGTCAGATACTAAAGATTTTCTATGGAAGAATCCTCCAGCTGAAGGGTCAAATGAATTTCATCAGAAGTGATGCAATTGTTAAATTATAAAAGCAAGGCACTGTGGGATTTTCAAGAGGAATTTGTAAAACAAATCCTTATCTAGGATTGCAGCTTGCAAAACAGAAGCATGAACTGATTTTTTAAAAACTTTATAAAAATAAAAGATATTCAAGCATTATTACCAAATAAGATCACTCCCTGGGTGGGTTACAGTGTGATTTTTTAAAAAACATCCTGAATGGAAATAATGGCAAACCACTTTTATGTTATTGCCAATAACTCAACATGGAAATGTATTTGTCACCAGTAACTATCTTTCAATTAAGAGAATCAATTTAGTACAGTGGTTAAGGCATCAGATTAGATTAGATTAGATTTATTGGATTTATATGCCACCCCTCTCCGCAAACTCCGAGCGGCTCACAACAATGGTGAAGAACAGTACATAGTAACAAATCTAATATTTCAAAATCTAAATTACAGTTTTAGATTTAAAAGTCCAAAAAAGAAACCCCAATATATAAAAAACAACACACAATCATACACAAAAACTACATGGGCAAGGGTGAGATGTTTCAATTCCCCCATGCCTGACGGCAGAGGTGGGTTTTAAGAAGTGTACAAAAGGCAAGGAGGGTGGGGGCAATCCTAATCTCTGGGGGGAGCTGGTTCCAGAGGGTTGGAGCCACCACAGAGAAGGCTCTTCCCCTGGGTCCCGCCAGATGACATTGTTTAGTCAACGGGACCCGTAGAAGGCCAGCTCTGTGGGACCTAACCAGTCGCTGGGATTTGTGCAGCAGAAGGCGGTCCCAGAGATATTCTGGTCCGATGCCATGAAGGGCTTTATAGGACATAACCAACACTTTGAATTGTGACCGGAAACTGATCAGCAGCAGACTGTGGAGTGCTGGAATAACATGGGCATACTTAGAGAAGTCCATGATTGTTCTCGCAGCTGCATTCTGCACGATCTGAAGTTTCCAAACACTCTTCAGAGATAGCCCCATGTAGAGAGCATTACAGTAGTTGAGCCTCGAGGTGATGAGGGCATGAGTGACTGTGAGTAGTGACTCCCGGTCCAAATAGGGCCACAACTGGTGCACCAGGCGAACCTGGGCAAATGCCCCCCTCGCCACAGCTGAAAGATGTTTCTCTAATGTGAGCTGTGGATCGAGGAGGATGCCCAAGTTGCAGACCCTCTCTGAGGGGGTCAGTGCTCCCCCCACCAGGTAATGGAGAGACAGATGGAGTTGTCCTTGGGAGGTAAAACCCACAGCCACTCCATCTTATCAGGGTTGAGTTTGAGTCTGTTGACACTCATCCAGGCCCCAACAGCCTCCAGGCACCGGCACATCACTTCCACTGCTTCATTGACTGGATATAGGGTGGAGATGTAAAGCTGGGTATCATCAGTGTACTGATGATACCTCACCCCATGCCCTTGGATGATCTCCCCCAGTGGTTTCATGTAGATATTAAATAGCAGGGGGGAGAGGACTGATCCCTGAGGCACCCTGAAAGGGAGAGACCTCAAGGTCAACCTCTGACCCCCCACTAACACCGACTGCGACCGATCGGAGAGGTAGGAGGAGTACTACTGAAGAACAGTGCCTCCCATTTCCAACCCCTCCAGCCGGCGCAGAAGGATACCATGGTCGATGGTATCGAAAGTCGCTGAGAGGTCAAGAAGCACCAGGACAGAGGATAAACTCCTGTCCCAGGCCCACCAGAAATCATCCATCAACTCGACCAAAGCAGTTTCCGTGCTGGTTTCAGGCTAGAAACCAGAACACCATGAATTCTAGTTTTATGTAAGACATGAAGCTTACTTAAGGTGACCTTGGGCCAGTCTCAGTTCTATAAAGAAAACAATAACAAACTACTTCCAAAAAAACCTTCCCACAAAAACTGAAAGGACTTGTCCAGGCAGTTAACAGAAGTTAAAAACTTCCATACATCTTTTTTTATAAAAGAATCAAGCAACAAATGCAATTTTTGTATAAAAAATAAAAGGTGATTCCCACTCTTACCATTCAAGTTCTATGGAAGCAGAGTACCGAGTTGTTTGAACTTCACTCATTACATACCGTATATACTCGAGTATAAGTCGGGTTTTTTTAGCCCAAAAATGGGCTGAAAAACCCGACCTCGACTTATACTCGGGTGACTGACATGTCACCACAAGAGGGCGCAAGCGGCTGAGGGAAAGACAGCCGTCTGCCTTTGCTTCAGCTAGAAAGAAGCGGCAACTGCCCGGTCAAGAAGCAAGAATCCACCTAGCCAAACGGCTTTTTTCTTGTTTAGCGCGGCGTTCAAGTGGTTGGCAGGTTCCTTTGCTTGCACGCAAGAGCCAACCACTCGAACGCCACGCTAAACAAGAAAAAAGCCGTTTGGCTAGGGGGTAGATTCTTGCTTCTTAACCGGGCAGTTGCCCCCTCTCCCAGAACTTCTTTGGAGCTGAAGCAAAGGCAGACGGCTGTCTTTCCCTAAGCCGCTTCCTGGAGACCGCTAAAGATATCGCTCTGGGAGAGGGGGCAACTGCCCGGTTAAGAAGCAAGAATTCCCCCCCCACCAGCCAAACGGCTTTTTTCTTGTTTAGCGCGGCGTTCGAGTGGTTGGCTCTTGCGTGCAAGCAAAGGAACCTGCCAACCACTCGAACGCAACGCTAAACAAGAAAAAAGCCGTTTGGCTGGGGGGGGGGAATTCTTGCTTCTTAAACCAGGAGCAGTTGCCCCCTCTCCCAAAGCGATGTCCCAAAGCGGTCTCCGGGAAGCGACCGAGGGAAAGGCAATCGTCTGCCTTTCCTTCAGCTCAAAAGAGGAGGCAAATGCCCTGCCTTCCCCCAGCCGGTTAACCGAGCGCTTCAAGTTAACCGGCTGGGGGAAGGCGGGGCATTTGCCTCCTCTTTCGGGCTGAAGGAAAGGCAGATGATTGCCTTTCCCTCGGTCGCTTCCCGGAGACCGCTTTGGGACATCGCTTTGGGAGAGGGGGCAACTGCTCCCAGTTAAGAAGCAAGAATCCCTCCCCCCTAGCCAAACGGCTTTTTTCTTGTTTAGCGCGGCGTTCGAGTGGTTGGCTCTTACGTGCAAGCAAAGGAACCTGCCAACCACTCGAACGCCGCGCTAAACAAGAAAAAAGCCATTTCGCTGGGGGGGGGATTCTTGCTTCTTAAACCGGGAGGAGTTGCCCCCTCTCCCAAAGCGATGTCCCAAAGCGGTCTCCGGGAAGCGACCGAGGGAAAGGCAATCGTCTGCCTTTCCTTCAGCCCGAAAGAGGAGGCAAATGCCCCGCCTTCCCCCAGCCGGTTAACTTGAAGCGCTCGGTTAACCGGCTGGGGGAAGGCAGGGCATTTGCCTTCTCTTTTGAGCTGAAGGAAAGGCAGACGATTGCCTTTCCCTCGGTCGCTTCCCGGAGACCGCTTTGGAACGTTGCTTTGCTTGCGCCTGCCCCTCCTACAGCGGAGAGAGGCGGCAAATGGCCAGCCCTTCCCCCACCCGCTTAGCTGAGCCCTTCGGGAAGGTGCCGCCTGTCTTCGCTGTAGGAAAGGCAGGCACATCCGAAGCGCGTGGGGAAGTGGCTGTGGGAGGCAACGACATTCCTAAGCCGGTGAGGTGTGGGGGGGGGGTGGAGAGAAGATAGAAGCAAGAATCCACCCCCCCCCAGCTTTTTCCACCTCTCCCCGCAAGAAAAGGAGCCAGCCAAACACTCCAATGCCGCGCTAGAGGGGGGGAAAGCCGATGAGGTGTGTGTGTGTGGGGGGTGGATTCGTGCTTGTCTTCTCAACACCCCCTCACCCCACCTCTCGGGAAGAGAGCAACAGGAAAGGACGCGGTTTTCTTCTGCCGGGTCTAGGACAAAGCGGGTGTTGAGGGCGGCGGGCGAGCAACATTTCAGCGGGGAGAAAACCCCAAGCTGAGAGTGCCTTTTAAAATCACTCTCCTCTCAGCCTCGGCAAGCTGCCGAGAAGTGGGGGTTTTGGAGTGGGGAGGCAAAAACGCTCAGAATGTCACCAACGAGGCATTTCTCCAAGGGGCGGGGGTCCCTAAACTTTCCTTTAACCCCAGCGGACACAAAGATGGGAATGCGTGGTCCTTGCCAGCCACCCATCTGCGGGGGCTGCCCCGCGCCAAGGCAGAATTAAATTCAACAACCAAAATATTATATTTTTAAAAAACATACTTTTTTGACAGTTTGTTTGCCTTTTAAGACATCTCTCTGGCTGTGCCTAATGTCAACAATAAAATTTTTTGCCAGGTGAATTTTTTTTTGCCAGATTAGCTATGGATCTCACTGAAGAAATTTTAAAGAATACTCAAAATGATTCTTCATTTGCTTGTAACCTTAAATAAAAAAACAATACAGTATTGACTCTGTAATTTACCCGGGGAGGGGACAGGAGGGGGGCGCAGACAGACAGGAAAGGAAGACAGACAGACAGACAGACAGACAGACAGACAGACAGACAGACAGACAGAGACCTATGACCACAATTGAGCTCAAAATTTGTTGTTAAGCAAAAGCATTGTTAAGTGAAAATCACCACATTTTACTCAATCCATGACATTTCCTAGCTCTAACAGTGATGTGCAAGCTAGGGAAGTACCGGTACATCTGAAGACATGTGTAATGTTCTAGTTATGGTTAACTGTGTGGCAGAAAGTGGACTCTGGGTTTGTTTTCCTATTACAGTGAGGTTGAATGTACCATATATAATTTTACAAGAGCTCTCTCTCTTTCTCTCTCTGTATATACACATACAGTTTATATAGTAGATAATGTACAGTATATTTTTGTGTGCCTGTGTGTAATATTTATTTACACATATGGCATATATACATAGAATTAAGTATATTTTGGATGTTCAGTAATTGTAAATATAGAGGGAAATTGTATCTCTTTGAGGCAAGGAGAGGTCAAGTATCCTAACCCTAACCCAAACCAGCAGGAGCAGGGGATTAAGGTAAGTACCTAGGTACTTGCATTTTTTTTGCCTATACCTGCCTTGGGGGATTTATACCTGTTTACCCTCTTTTAAACTTACAGAGCTAGTTTACTGGCTTTCTTTGAAATAAATATTCTAAAATATTTAATCTACTGATGCCTCAATTGATGTAATTTTATTGGTTTCCATTTTTATAAGTTACCAGTAGCCGCTGCAATTTCCACCCTCGACTTATACAGGGGTTTATAAATTTTCCCAGTTTTTGTGGCAAAAGTAGGTGCCTCGACTTATAGTCGGAGCGACTTATACTCGAGTATATACGGTATATTATTTCAGCCTATATTCTCCCCCCCCCCTTTTTAAAGGAACTGTGTGGTATGCTTTAATCAAAAACTTTTTTGTATTTGAAATAATTCCAATAAAAACTACTCCACAATGAAAAACAGAACTATTTGCCTTTCATTTTATACACAGCCAGTTTAGGATTCCAGCAGTGGTTTTGATAGTGACCAGGAATAACTGTTATGTATTGGGCGTGAAACTTTTTAGTGATAATTTTGGTAGTAGTATTAGAATCAGAAAACCACATCTGCCTATAAACAGAATAACAGAACTAACAGTGTTCAGATGATTGATAGAATGCTCTTCCTGCTTTCATATGAATGAGGACTGATGATCCCATAAACAGCAGGGAACAGCCTCAGGATAAATGAAACCATAATTATAAGCCTCAGCCAGTCGTATCTCATATTTATTAATGTACCAAGTTCACTCTCATTCAGGAATGGGCAATTCATGACCGAGCATCCACATGTGACCCTTTTAAACAGCCACTGGGACATTGTTTATGCTGCCATGCATAAATCCAGTTGAATGATTTAAATCTCCTTTAAGCATGAAAACTCATTAAACATGTTTTGGGTATTGCTTCATTGATTATTTTAATGTGGCATCATCTTCTACAATGGCCAGCATGGAACTCAGCCAATGCATAATTTAAAATCATGGTTCTCTCCACTCCATTTAGTAGTTCTTGTGCTGTCATAGTGACCACATTGCCTTTTCTCATTTAAATTTTATCTACCTTGGCTGTTTATTTTCACCACCAACTTTCTTTTTTAACCGATGCATGTTTCCATGAAAAACCAATTATGTAGCTGGATACAATTAATGAGGACATGAAAATCATCCAGTTCGATAATCATCCAGTTACTGTGTTTGAAAAGTATAGCCTGCATCTGCAGGAAAACACTAGGATGATGAAGATGATGCAACTATTATCAATATAGCTTGCCTTCTTTATATAACTTTGCAATGTTTCCTATATAATGGGTAATACTTGCAAAAATGGACAATCAATAAATGGGCAGCATATACAGTAGTCCCTCACTATACCGTGCTTCACCTACTGCGGCTTCACTTCATCGCGGGTTTTCAAGAAATATTAATGAGAAAAATCATTCGCGGATCTTCGCTGGTTCGCGGGTTTCTGAGGAAGTCGATTGGCAGATTTAAGCAGCCCGCCGAACTCAATCGGCAGGTTTAAAAAAAAAAAAGATATCTAAAATTGTAAATACTGTATTTAAATACTGTATCTAAAATAAATACTGTGTGGGAAGGGTTTATAAACACTTAAAACAATGAAAACTTACCAAACAATTACAATATAAATACTTAAATAAGTACTATCAGTCGATAAATTCCCCATCGCGGATTTCACCTATCGCGGCCGGGTCTGGAACGTAACACCAGCGATAGGTGAGGGACTACTGTATATACAAAGAGAGAGAGAGAGAGAGAGATGGAGAAAGGGAAGGAGGGAGGGAAGGAGGGAAGGAGAGATCTTATTTCAATTCAAACTGTTTTACCTGAGAAATTTAACCTGTTAAAATAGCATGTTCTGTCTAAAAATTGAGCATATCCAGACATATAGGAGCCCACTTGCCTATTATAACTGTCACCCTCATGACAGAACTTTCCACCCAAGGTTGGCAGTGGTGCTACATGACTAGCCTTGAACACAAGAGTAATTATGGCCTCCACTGAAAACATACAAACTTTCAACAGCTCATAACACTTTGAGCCAGTCTGAGTGGGGAGTACACTGTTGAGGAGAGGATTCAAGGAGCCAGTAGACAATTTCCTGAATTTGGTTCAACTTTTCTAAATAGGACTTTTAATCTCAGTTGTAAAAGCTCAACACAAAGCTATTGGCGAAAGGGCCAGACATCTAAAAACCACATCATAATGAGTTTGTGAATATATATATACATATGCCCAGTATAGAGCTCAGGTTACTTCAGTTGTCACAACTTTCCACAGGTTTAGAAGACCATCGCTCTGACTCCATCAAATATGAAAGCTAGTAAAAAGAAAAATTCAGACTCTGCAGCACACAAGCAGATTTTATCTTGCCTGAGGCTAGACTAGCTTAACTTTGGAATGCATGGTAAATCAAATGAGTGCAGGAGTTGGTTTAGTAAGTAATTTAAGAAGACAGTACACTCCCTCTCTTCCCCACTCCCTACCTGTCAAACTCATATTCAAACAAAGGGTTGCTCTTAGTCTTACCCCTCCCTTTTCTGAAAAAAATGTAAGATAGAATGTAAAATGAACACAAAAGAAGAGTTTTGATTTTATTATCCCAGTGTGCATTCATACAAGTTGCCTTGCTTGGTTTCATGTTTGATTCTGCAGAGCATTGATCAGCTCAGATATCTGGGTTTTTAGCTATGATTCAAAGGCACTTTTCTGTCAACAGAAAAATCTTTTTACAGAAGGTGAATTTTTGATGCATTGGAACATAGGACTGAAATACAGAATGTTCTTCTTGTACATGCTGTAGGAAGAAAGTAATCTATGGCAGCCAAAAATCAGATGGAATGTGGTACATCTTTCCTTGTAACAAATTTTATCAAATGGCACAAGCATTCATGAACTATAAAAATAACATTGTCAGATATATAGAGTGGCTAAGTGATTTAAATTTGGATGACATCATCTGCAGTCCATGAAGCTATGCCTTTTAATTAAAAGCATTAGAAAAGATGCTACCAGACTCTTTCTGATATTGTACCTATCAAGCAATTTCCAGTTTGTGTAATTTGTAAGGCCATTCTATCTTTTCCACATTAATGTGTATTGTTATGCTATGCTATGCTGCATTGTATTGTATTGTATTGTATTGTATTATATTATATTATATTATATTATATTATATTATATTATATTATATTATATTATATTATATTATATTATATTATACTATACTATACTATACTATACTATATTATATTATATTATATTATATTATATTATATTATTATATTACATTAATGTCAAATTGCTTATATAGAAAAATATATGTCAAAGCACATTTTATGACAAAGTATTGATGTTTAAACATACTTTATTCTTGCGCCAAACACTACATCAGAATATTCAGAAAAGTGCTGCATTTTTATGTGCTTTAGTTTGTAAAGTGCTGAAGGCATAAAAACAGATAATTTGCTATTCATAAATACACTGCTCAAAAAAATAAAGGGAACACTTAAACAACACAATATACCTCCAAGTAAGTCAAACTTCTGTGAACTCAAACTGTCCATTTAGGAAGCAACACAGATTGACAATCAATTTCACATGCTGTTGTGCACATTCAATGAGAATATTTCATTCATTCATAGGATGTGTTATTTGAGTATTCGCTTTATTTTTTTGAGCAGTATGCAAAGACTGAGTTCTTTAAGCATGTCTAATATCAAGTTCTTGAGAAAAGTAAAAAATAAATAGAATATTAACCATTCACATTTCTATCATCAAAAATATAGATGAATGTTGATAAAATATACATTTGCTAATTTTAGATGAATAAAGTTAAATATAGAAAGATTTCATACAATATAAATAGAAATGCAATTCATTGTTTATAATAAGATTAGCGATCAGTGAGTATGCTATCTAGGTCATAATGTCTAAGGGATGGTTGTCAATTACATCGGAAATGAAAAACCTCTTTAATGAAAAGTATCAATAACATAGAAATACATATAATGTGTTATCCTTTATAAAAAGTACTGTTTGCAACTCTTTTTAAAAGCATGTTAGAAATTATTACATTTGTACACCTATAAAATGAACACTATGTATACTTCTGGCTCCAACATTTATCCAGTCAAGATAAATCTTCCACAAATGTGCTAATAGCTCTATAGAATCAACTTGCTTTTTCACCACATTTTTACGTGGTCCAACCCACCCTTGCTTGAAGAACAATTCTCAAAAAAACTCAGGAAGTAAAATTGCATTAGTAAATTACTTGGATCTTATCAGCATCACACCTTGAAAGAACAGAGCCTTTTAATAACGTAGGCAGGGTGGGAACTACAACTGATTTTTACATTTTTAATCAGGAATATGATGTGATTGTCAGAAAATAGCCACTGGCAAGAAAAGATGCTGGAATGAAAAGCAGTGAGGTGCACACATGAATATGAGGCTTAGCTTCTTCTTTTTTTGCTCTTCTAAACCAAAGGACTATTGCTTCAAGGACTGGATTTCTGCAGTGAAACGTATAAAAACTGCAAGTCTCTAGTCCACTTGTTCATATTTGTTTATTCATTAGATTTATGACTACCCTTTGCAGCAGAGGCGGAGTAACAACACGGACACAAAGAGCTGGATTTAAAATGGGTCATTTTTATTAATTAAATTAGCATAATTTATTCAAATAAATTATCATAAATTAAGTATAACCCTAAACAAGGACCCGCAGGGTCAAACAATTGCTTCCGGGGCGGAAAATGACATCAGAAAAACTTCCGGGGCAACTTATGGGCATAGCTCCATGCTGATCCAGGTCAGGGGCCATGCCCTCACCTGACTCACTGCCATGCACCTGCATGTGGGAGGTCCCGCCGTCTAACCCCTAGAAGGGGAAGGAAATGGGCGGGACCCAAAGACAGGTTCCCCCCAATTGCTCAGGTCATTAACACCATGAGCCTTTGGAGAGAACCTGTCAATCATCCCCAAAGATGCCCAACAGAGAACACGCAGTTGCTAAACACCACCCAGTTTTCCACCCCTAACCTGCCTATCCAAATGACCAAAGGTAAGCCAATTAGCCTAAACGGGGGTCGAAGCTCCCCCTAACCACATATCCGTCACCGCAGTGTGGAATAGGTGAAAAAACGGTCACAGGAAATACTGAGACTGTCAAAAATTCCTATTCGCCCCCCCTAAGGACGACCCACAGTGGCACTCTGAAAGATAGGGAGGGTGGGTGGGTGTTCGCTTCATCGTTGTCCAGGGCGAAAAGGAGGCCCTGAAGCCTGTCCAGCCCTTTTATATGGCTGAGAGGCTCCGCCCCTGGATGACATCATCGGCTAGGCCGAAGCCTCCCGAAGCTGGCCGAGATCTCGCAAAATCTCGCGAGATCTCAGCCTTTTCCAAGATGGCGGCTACGCTGAGGGCCGTGTCTCCCTGGCCCTGCAGCAAAACGGGCCGGGGAGTGAAGCACCGGCCAGGTATTCTTCCAGGTATTCAAGGCGGCTCTCCCTCCTGCATAAGGTTTGCTTGAGATAACTTGGGTGACTGACACAAAATCACCCAGTGAACTATTGTAACTGTGGGGAGGACTTGAACCTCTGCCTTATAGTTCTAGCTCGATAATTTAAATACTATACTATATTGGGTTCTTATATAAAAGCATTTGATGGTACATCTCAGGTTTTGTTTTACAACTGCATTTGTTCTCCTCTGGTCACTCACTCAAATTTGAAAACTAAAGCAAACTGAAAGACTTCATAGAGCAGGCCTGTCAAACTGGCAGCCAGTGGGCCAGAGGCGTCACATTCTGGCCATGCCCACTCCAGCTCCACAAAGGCAAAAAATGTCGCGATATATCATGATACATCATGTCACGTGATGGAATTTGACACCTGTGTCATAAGGTACTGTTAAAGAGCTGAGGTGGCACAGCAGGTAGAGTGCAGTACTGTAGGCCACTAAAGCTGACTGTAGATCTGCAGGTCAGCAGTTGAAATCTCACCACCGGCTCAAGATTGACTCAGCCTTCCATCCTTCCGAGGTGGGTAAAATGAGAACCCGGATTGTGGGGGCAATAGGCTGGTTCTGTTAAAAAGTGCTACTATTTTAGCTACTGCTAATATGTTGTTATCCGCCCTGAGTCTAAGGAGAAGGGCATCATAAAAAAATTGAATAAATAAACAAACAAACAAAGAAACAAACAAACAAATAAATAAATAATAAAAAGTCCAATGAATGTTTTTTTTAAACTGAATCACCATTTTTTAAAAAAATAATTGAGATAGGATTGAAATGAAGGAAAATGTTCCTTTGGATGAACTTGATTAGCATTCTCATCTCTGTGCAAACTAGAATTCACTTGTAACAATAGCTTTATTAGAATGCACAAAGATTTGAGTTGTAGTCAATATCTACAACTAGGTATCTATGAAACAAAGGGAACCACCTACAAAATAAAGTTGATGTAATAGGAGAAACATACACAGCCATATTGTTTGCACTTTTTTGGGCCAGATTCAATACTGAAACAGATTTGGACTGAAATGATTTATTAGAAAGAAAAGAAGAACATATCATTTGCATACATTCCTGTCACAAGCTGTTTCGTCGCACATTCAAGCTGCCTTCTCCACAGCCCATACATAGGCTAAGGAATGCATTCTCTTGGGAACTGTATGTATTCTCTATCTTCTATGGAAATGATAGAAGCATGTCTTTCACTAGGTTTCTAATTGTTAATCAATTTTAATGATAATTTGAATGTGCACATTTAACCTTCGGTTCTTAAATAAAAACAGTTTTGAAAATGATGAGTGAAAAACTCCGTATAAATTGAATAAGTAATGGCATGGAACATATTTACATCCGAATGAGATATGAATAGCAGCAGAAAGTTGTGTTGAATATGTTTGCCACCTTGAGTAATTTGTAAAAATAATAAAGACAGGACATAAATAAACAAACAAACAAATGAAACAAACATATGTGGAAATAACAGAGACTGAATTTTAAAAAAAAGACCAGCCATCTCCATCTGGTTTCATGAAGAACATTTAGCAGCTAGGGAGAAACTTTGCAGCTTTTTTTGACTCTGAAACAAAATATATTGATTATTTGTCTGTCTGTCTATCTCTTTTTCTCCACTATTCTTTCTATTTAACTAATTAGGGATCTGTCATAGTTCTTGCCAGTGAAGGGCTGCCAAAAAGTTTACTACCACACTGTGGGCGTGGCTTATGCAGAACGCTCTGCATTTTCTTATAGCAGAAAGCAAGTAGGATGCTTGGCTGCATAGCTAGAGGTATAACAAGCAAGAAGAGGGAGATTATGATCCCGCTATATAGAGTGCTGGTGAGACCACATTTGGAATACTGTGTTCAGTTTGGGAGACCTCACCTACAAAAAAATATTGACAAAATTGAACGGGTCCAAGGACGGGCTACAAGAATGGTGGAAGGTCTTAAGCATAAAATGTATCAGGAAAGACTTAATGAACTCAATCTGTATAGTCTGGAGGACAGAAGGAAAAGGGGGGACATGATAGAAACATTTAAATATGTTAAAGGGTTAAATAAGGTCCAGGAGGGAAGTGTTTTTAATAGGAAAGTGAACACAAGAACAAGGGGACACAATCTGAAGTTAGTTGGGGGAAAGATAAAAAGCAACATGAGAAAATATTATTTTACTGAAAGAGTAGTAGATCCTTGGAACAAACTTCCAGCAGACGTGGTAGATAAATCCACAGTAACTGAATTTAAACATGCCTGGGATAAACATATATCCATCCTAAGATAAAATACAGAAAATAGTATAAGGGCAGACTAGATGGACCATGAGGTCTTTTTCTGCCGTCAGACTTCTATGTTTCTATGTTTCTTTCGAAATCTTTCTGTGCAAATTGGGTACACTGGGATGGAGCTCCATTTTCGCTACTCCACTGCATTCCCCCCATCCAGGCAGTAGCCCACCCCTGGTTCTTGCCCTCTGGAATGAGGCCCCTTATACCAGACATCCAGTTGTCTCATAGCCTGATGTTGTTCAGCAAAACATTAAACACTCTCATGTTCTGGGCAGTATGAAGGCTGAGCCCCTAATAAATGGTGATTTATGGATTGGTTTATTTTTCATGTTTGTCTTTAAGTCACTTGTTATTCCTTTGTGATTATATTTTTAAATGTAAGCCACTCAGAGTTGTCGGGAGTTGGGTAGCTTAGTTGTATAAAGCAGTGTTTCCCAACCTTGGCAACTTGAAGATATTTGGACTTCAACTCCCAGAATTCCCCAGCCAGCAAATGCTGGCTGGGGAATTCTGGGAGTTGAAGTCCAGATATCTTCAAGTTGCCAAGGTTGGGAAACACTGGTATAAAGTATATAAAAATCATAAGTCATGCATTCCATGAAATCAGTTTCAGCTAAAACCCATACTGAAGGGATGAAGGTTCTGACAGTGCTAGAGAGCCAGTAGCAGAAATTTTGAGTAGTTTGGAGAACCAGCAAATACCACCTCTGGCTGGAGATTTTTCAATATCAAGGAGTGATGTGGGAATGGAGATTTTGCAGTATCCTTCCCCTACCATGAGCCACAACCATAGAACCAGTAGGGAAAAAAATTCCCTAAAATTTCACTCTTGACTTTAATATAGCACATAAAGGACTATTGGTTTTGTTGCAGAATAGTAATATGAAAAACCTTCTAAAGCCTGGTTACTGCTTTGCTCATCTCATTCCTACATATGCAAAGAAAAACCTCTGGGGCTAGTATTTCTTGCTCAATATGGTAAGTAGGGGATTATAGAGCACTAAGTTTCCCAGAAGTACAGAAACTTTGTAACTGCACAATCACACTCACGCTCAATGTAGGCCAGCATATCCTGATCTTTCTTTCTTACTGTCTGATTATTTGTTTGTTTGTTTTGTCAAGTACGTATTGCTAGTATACAAAGATATAATAATGTTTATATACTTGATACCAGTAAGATAGAAACCTTAGGACAGGGGAAAGAAGGCACACTAGTGCACTTATGCACGCCCCTTACTGACCTCTTAGGAATTGGGAGAGGTCAACAGTGAATGGTCTAAGGGTAAAGTTTGGGGAGTTAGGTGATGATACTACAGAGTCAGGTGGTGAGTTCCATGCATCAACTACTTGGTTACTAAAATCATATTTCCTACAGTCAAGTTTGGAGCGGTTTACTTTAAGTTTGTATCTGTTGTGTGCTCGTGTCTTGTTGTGGTTGAAGCTGAAGTTTTAACAAATCACACAAGAAGGAAAACTGATAGAAAGAATTAAATTTCCAAAGTTATTTGCAAACATGATCTTCATCTCAATTCTATGACTGTTCATTCCAATTCCACGCTGGGAGAAAGATGTTGGAAATAAAATAAAGGCTGGAAAGAAAGTCCCTGTTTATTTTGTTTCTAGAAACTTCAGTGACAGCAGCATGTTTCTGGGGTGACTGACAAAAGGATAGAATGAGTGGATGAATTTTTATAGGGTTCTCGGATTTGGTGATTGAGATGCTCCAGGGGGTTGTACAATGTAGTGAGGCTTGTGCCTTTTACTATTGCAAACGTGGTGGTTAATCCTATTCACTTAGGGGCTTCTTACTGCTGGCACTCCGGGTACACTCCCAGCAGTGAGCGCGAGCATGCAGGGGCATCTGGTTTGGGCACACACACCCACTGTGAGATTCAGCTTCTGTGCATGCATGCAGAAGCTAAATCTCATGGAAGGATGCTTGCACACATGAGATTTTAGCAATTTTCGCAGTTTCCTTGCTTCCAAGCATGCGCAGAAGCAAAACCCCCTAAAAAATTGCCGAAATCTCATGTGTGTGAGCATCCTAGTGTAAAATTTCACTTGCTGTTCAGGCGCAGCAGCCAAATCTAATGTGGGGGCATGTGGGGTGTGTATGTTGGGAACACACAGCTGCACACGCATTGCTGTTTTTACTAAGTAATCAGCAATCCCAGTCCTACCGGCTTCTGTCTATTACTGATCCTATTACATCCTAAAGGTCATATCCTGACCTTAGAATTTGGGGGGGGCACATAAAATTTGAATCCCATCAACTCCATCTTGGGGGAGCTGGGCTGAAGGTATTTTGTTTATGAATACGCTGTCCTGGATTTCTTAATGGGCACAAAATATCCATCTCTAAAGGCATCAGGATTCTGCTTGAGACAGCTTGAGTTTTCCTATAGCTGGGCTGCTTTCTGCCTTTAAGAGTATCTCTCTCCATTTTTCCTTTGAGGAAATATAATATTCTTCCTCTTTTAATATTCCTAAAAATATTTCATTCTTTATGAAGGGAAGGCTTCCAACAGTACCTTAAATAGGAGATGGTGAATTAGATAAGAGAAAAAAACCTTCATGGCTAATGAGGATTCCAATCTAAATCTAGTTCTGTTATACTGGAATGAAATTCCTTTTCTTCCTTATATGACATCACTTTAGACCAGGCTTTGTTCTGCTGCTGAATAAACAGCAGCATTCAGAGTGGCAAGGAACGAGTCAGAAAAATTCTAAATATTTCTTTATGCTAGCAAAATCAGATATGAGTCTTATTTCTTCTTTCCCATATGGTTTTCTAGGAAGGAAATGTATTTTTACCATATTAAATATATAGAATGACAGATGGAAACAGAACATTTTCAAATTGTTATAGGAGGGAATGCAAACTTTTAAATTATGACCCTGCTGGCTTCTGCAAGTCCAGACATAGAAGAGATTGCGTGAGATGGTGAAATGAAATATACCTTTGAGACATTGGGTGATGTCAGCTACCCCAGGCTCTCTTTGGTGCTTCCTCCATAGCAGTACTTGAGCAAAACATGTTAATTCATGTCTGCTACATAGACAAAGAAGAGGACTTAGTGGTTTTTCTTGCTTTCTTCCTTTCTGAAGATTGAGGGAGAGTTTGTCACTGTAAACCACAAACACTTTTCAACTGGACAAAAACTGAATAAGTTAATGGGAAAAATTGTCCCAGTTTCATTGGTCAAATGAGAATTAATGCATATATTGCTGCTTGTAAAACTCAGAAGGTAGTCTCCTCAAAGACTTGATCTCAAGGCATACCTATTCTAAAAATATTTTGTCTGAAGTAAAGCCAACTGAGTTCAATAGACCTTACCCAAAAGTAATCACAATTAACATAATTACAGTCTCAAGCATCAGATCTAAGAAAACCTATTGTTTTTATGAATATATTTATTTTTGCTTTTACTCCCTTATATATGCAGGAATCATCATCATTATGACATAAAATATTTTTATCTATCATGAAGGGCGTTTTCAATTTTCTGAAGACTATCCAGTAAGAATTTGTAAAGAACAATTTGATTATAAGGAAAAAGCAGAGGAATATTCCAGATGAACAGAATGCAAAATAAGTTTTCACAAAGCAGAGATCTATGCAGTGAAACACTTTATATTTTAAAAAAATAACTTGATTTGAGCATCAAATTAAGCCTCATTTCATCATTTATATTGCAACTGCCATTCTTGTTACTAAGATTGTGCAATGCCAAAGAAATAGAAAGTGTAAGTACTGTATTACAATTAATTCAAAATATCATTTACTTGCATGTAATTGCCAAGAGTCAGTTGCTGCCATTTTGTACTATCGTTGCATAAGAACTATAACTATTAGAAGAAGCAACAGAAAGAATATATAGTATCAGGTACAGTTATGCATCTTTCTTTCTCTAATCTAAATCCCAGGATCGTATGATGAAGGATAGAGACAATGGGAAAAACTAAGATCTGAAAAAAAAATATTTTGCTATCAGTCAGTGAGATTCAGATTATCACTCCAAGAATCATATAAGAAATTCAACAGTTCTGCTGTAGACAAACTTGTTATTATTGTTATCATTTTTGTTTTTATCAAGACAATGTTTTAATAATTCCACTCTCTGGAAGAAAAGACACTCTGTTGTTTGTTTGTTTGTTTATTTGTTTGTTTATCCAAACCCCTGCTCAAGCAGGAAAACCTATACCTTCCCAGCCAGATGGCAGTCCAATCTCTTCTTGAATATGTCAAGAGTTGGAGCGTTCACAACCTCCACTGGCAGGCCGTTCCATTGGTTGATTGCTCTGACCATCAGGAAGTTCTTCCTTATTTCCAGGTTGAATATCTCCTTGGTCAGCTTCCATCTGTTGTTGCTCGTCTGGCCCACTGGTGCTCTGGAAAATAGTGTTAGAGTCAAAAAAGTGCCTATTTCCTCTGTCACAATCAATGGTGCCCTTATCTACACCATATTCAGCCATGGAGGAAATTTGAGGCAGCAAAGAACACTTTGTGAATGTCTTTTTACTGCATGGTCATGTTGAAATATAAAGGAATACACAATTTCTGAGATTTTAGAGCCTGCACTGTTTAGTCCATGATTTGGAAAAGCTTCATCTGTATCAAAATGAGCAGTGAGATGTCTTTACATTCCTCACAGGAATCCAAATGTTCTATTTATAAGTAAATGCATAAATAAAACAGAGCATAAAAGCATTCTCTAAACCTTCTCCTAATTCTGTACCATATGGGAGTTTGGGAAGTTGTCCTACAATACAACTGAAGTACAACATGTTGGAGAAAACTAGGAAAGTGAGGTACAGCCTCAGGTTGTACATGACAGTATTTGTACGTTACTTCCATCCAGTTGTTTCTAATAGAGAGAAACATTTAAAATAAAGCAATGGAGAAAAATTATCTTGAATGTCCAGGAACATTACTGTTTAAAGTCCTGATGCAGTGTATTATGAATGAATTGATATGAAAACTAGATGTCAAGAAATTGCATGCTTTTGGCAATTGCAGCGGACCAAATTTGATGTTGTTTCTGAATGTGATAGATGAAAAGGCAGAAAAAATGCCTTCATTATGTCTTTCAGTTTGTTAAAGAAGTCTATCCAGTTTTAATCTATATATGCTAACTTTGTAAGTTTGAATCTAACTTTTCACATGGCAAAGGCTCAGATTCTTTTATGAAAAAAAATTAAAATCTAACTGAATAGAAGTATAGAAGTAGCTCCCAACTGAGAGGAAAAAACCTACAAAAAGGATATTGGGTCATTGGAATTCCAAGTGGAGCATTTGAGTCCTATCAGATTTCCTCAACACATACAAGAGTCTTGAAAAAGAAACAATATTATCAACTCTGGTTGTTTTCCCATAACTCCTCCTCCTCTACTTGAATGCAAGCCCCTTTGAACAGGGTATACAAAATAGAAGCATCAATGTTTTCTTTCAAATCCAGATAGCTACAACTCAGTGGAAGTAATCTAAAAGCCATTGTGAGCTTTAGAGCTTTTGGTATGTCATAGCATATTGCCATGTAATGAATGTATGCATTTGCTTTCTGCTCAAATATGTGTTATTGTTCAAGAAGCTTCAACAAACAAGTTGGGACAAAACAGTGCTGAAAGAAGCTCGGAGAGAGCATATTCCCAAAGGTGTGGCTTCAGCTGGCATTGGAATTAGAGCTTCAATATCCAAACATGTCTCTTCATGCCTCAAAGCAAAGGGCTTGGTTTATCCACATTTCTCCAATTATTCTTACGAAGTCTCCTGAAAATTCATGGCAAAGCATTCTTTAAAATATTATAGGAAGTAAAGCAGTGAGACCACACTTGGAGTACTGTGTACAGTCCTGGACACCACACCTCAAGAAGGATATAATGGAACTGGAAAATGTGCAAAAAAGGGCAACAAGAATGATAAATAAATGGAGCACCTCCCTTATGATACCAGGTTACAACGCCTTGGTCTCTTCAGCCTTGAAAGATGGCGTTTAAGGGGTAACTTGATCAAAGTGTATAAAATCATGCATGGGATAGAAAAGGTGGATAGAGAAAAATTCGTTTTCTCTATCACACAATACTAGGACAAGGGGGCACTCCCTAAAGCTCATAGGTAATAAAGTGAGGACAAATCAAGGGAAATATTTCTTCACCCAGAGGGTTGTTGGTTTATGGAATTCCCTTCCAGAAGAGGTCATGACAGCTGTCAGCCTTAATAGATTCAAGGCAGGATTAGACAGATTCATGGATGCCAAGCATATAGATGGTTATTGAAACGGATGTCCAAGTGCTGCCTCTATGTTGGTTGAGGCAGGTAGGATTCCCTTGAGTACCACTTGTTGGGGGTCTAGGGAAAGGGAGGGTCTTGCCTTCTCTTTCTGCTCAAGATCCCCATGGACAATTGGTGGGTCACTGTGTGACACAGAATGCTGGATTCGATGGGCTTTGGCCTGATCAGCATGGCTCTTCTTATGTTCTTAGCAGTGAAGGACTACCAATTTTTTTACTACCACACTGTGGGCATAGCTTATGCAGGATGCCCTGCATTTTCTTTCAACATCTTTCAGTGCAAATTGGGTGCTCTGTGGTGGAGCTCCATTTTTGCTACCCCACTATGTCCCGGTCTCTCCCCCGCCCCGGTCCGGGCAGCAGCCCATCCCTAAAGTAAAGTTATAGGAAATTTCACCTCTGTGGGAAATACAAGAAATGGCTGATGGAATGTTTGGCTTCTGTCCACGTCTTGCTCAGAATGACAAGAAAAAAGAAAGGAGGAGTTAAAAATAAAATAGAGTATTTAATAAAGCATATATTTCTTTCCCAATCTTCTATGCCTCTAGTAAAAATAACATTATATATTAGAATTTCCCTCTTTGAAAAACAGTTTTGAATTGTATTTGTTCATGGCAAATCCTAATTGCTTAGATGTTTAAACTGGATCACTGATGAAAGTGCAGAATTGCCAAATGTATGCTGTATGTTTTAAGCAATATTTCTTTACAATGGTGATTTATCCAGCAAGCAAGTAAAATATTTAAGATGTGTTTTAATTTTTATTTCATTAATCACTTGACAAAAAGATAAATATTTATTTATGGGGGTGTATTCCTTTATGAGCTCACAGATGTTATGTCTCACTAAACTCAAAAGAACTTTTGTGGAACTGCATGGGTAAAGATGCCTATTTTTTCTTCAAAAGTTATTTCAAGAAATATTCCGGAACAGTTACTTAAAAATAAGTAAGGAAAGCATTGGAAATTGTAAGATGTCTAAGTTCATCCAAACTTTCATTGATCAATTGCTGGAAACAGCATAGTTGTTTCTGTTTTATTTTTGTCATGATGGTATGAAGACTTGAAGTTTCTGAAGATTCTTCCTAATTATCTACAATATGTATCATGATGGCACCTAAGGAAAGCAGAATCTGGAAGAGAAAGGCGGGACAAGGTGTTTATTTGCTCGGGGGCAAACTCTTGCAGTTTATATTACATGCAAACACTGCAAATTCTTGAATGCCCAAGGAGAAAGAGGGAGTGCCTCCTAATATGACTCAGTTACTAGGTGTGTTGGGATGTGCATATAGATATGGCTATACCTTTTAAAAATCTTGGCAACAAATGAAAGATATTTTTTAAAAAAGAACCAAACACTCTGGCTCAAAAAAAAAATCCCAAACTTGTCACCTCTTCAAAACGAGTGGGTAATTTTACTTTCCAATGTATCCAATGTTAAATGTTTAACCCTAGTTCTGATTACCTATTGTAAAACAAAGGACATAATTATGCCATGATGAATTTGATTTAGGCCCTTGCAATTTTTTCCTGCCCTTTATTAAAGGGTATAAGCATTTTTGCCAAAGAGAAAGAGCATCTCTGGATGGCTTACAGTTACATATAAAGTTAAAATATAAAAAGTTAAAATCAGAAGTTAAAACCAAGGACACATGGGGAGGATATTACTGAAAAATGCATACAAACCGTAAGTCAATTAATAAGAAATGCATTATATTAGGGAAAAGTGCTTATTAAAAATTAACAAAACATGAATTTCAGAATTTTTTTAAAGAAATCTTTAAAGCTTTTAAAAAGAGCAAAATACCGTAAAGGAAAAGAAGATGAAATTATTATATTGAACCATTCCTTGTAGGAGTAGAGTGGACGAATATCGTATGCTCTCAGTTTCTTCATTGCTTATTTGACCCCCATGACAATCATTAAGTGTTGTACCACATGATTCTTGACAAATGTATCTTTTTCTTTTATGTACACTGAGAGCATATGCACCAAGACAAATTCCTTGTGTGTCCAATCACACTTGGCCAATAAAATTCTATTCTATTCTATTCTAAAATAATCACATAAGTCATCCTTTATCTCTGCATCATCATAGTTCCAATATAGTTGGATATTCCATCAAATGCTTTGGGGATAGGAAGCAAAATAACTGCAAATCAGGAAATGACTATGAGAGAGGGGGGGAGGAAGGGGGAGGGAGGGAGGAAAGGAGGGAGAAAGAGGGAGGGGGTGCATGAAAAAACTAAGAGCTTACTTTGGTATCCACAGTCAGGATGATAAATTGATATTTAGATGTAACAGAGAAAGCATTAATACAGGTGCCATTTTAACCATTAACACAATATGCATTTGCCCATCTCAGAACAATCTTTGTAATTCACCTTATGGATAGAATCTCATGAATTACACAAATGATGGCGAAAGGGGAACTGTGAAGGAAAAATGCCATTATGATCTCAGGCAATCCATAACTACAGTATAGTAAAGCTGGATTTTGTCTTTTTCCTAACAACTAAATAATAGCTTTGTATTGTCATTAAAAGGGCCATACATTTTTCAGGGTGCCACATGGGAAGGGCAAGTCTCAAGAATTAAAATGTCATATATAAGACCTTGGGTGAAATACAAGTATTATGTTGACTTGTTGTGTTCAGCCTATAAATGCTCTTGCTAGTAAGTAAATGTCTAGTGACTAGTGAATGGATTTACATTTAGAAAGCTTCTTTTTCTAACCCTAATCCATTATGTTAATTCAGTATCTGTCCTTTCACTTTTTGGCTATTTACTTACTACTTTATTGGATGCTACAGAATGTGTACATTTTTTGTTCAGAGACAACTTCAAAGTGACAAAGAAATCAAACTGGACAATTTCAAGCTGGAAAAATAAGCAGCAAATTTAGAAATATCCCTAGCTTTGATTTAAATTAATCATTTAAGACCACAGAAACCTCAAAATCTTAAACATATCTACTCAAAAGTAAATTACACTTAGTTGACAATGATAAAACATAACATAAAATTGCAGTTTTAATCCTGAAGCAGCCTTTTCTGTTTTGTTGTATTCCAGATGTTTGGATTTCAATTGCCATAACTATTAAGCACATTGGCAATGCATGAATACTGAAAACTAAAGAGTTCAGCAGGTTGGTGTAGGTAGAACCAGAACATAAAATTGTGTAGTTCTCTTTGTTTATTTCTTTCCCCCTTTTTTCTTCTTGGATGGAGAGGTGCCATGATTAAATTGCAACTTTTAAACCATTTTACTATCATTTCTCTTATCTTTACATTTATCCGTATAATGAAAGAAAAGCTAGTACACAGCAAATTACAGATGACAGAAAAATGTACCGGTAATCTGAATTAGATAAGAAGAGTTTGATTTAAACTGTATACTTTTTGGTGTGGGAAAATCTGAAATATGGTGAAAGAATCTTTAAATAATTAAACATAACCATTCTGCCTTATCTTTAATTAATGATTGAATGAAATTCAAGCACCTTTAGCGCCTGGAGATATTGTTCTACAATTATATTACAATCCATCCTTAATTGTTCCACTTGGAAATTATTTAACTTTCCTCTATCTGAGAATCCTTTGGGGACCCTTAACACAGTCACCACAACCACGACTCAAATGCTCTATTACCTTAGAGGTGCATGGGATTGCTTAGTATACTGTATTGAACAATCAAACAACTAACAAATACATATTTTTCTTTATTTGCTGTATTTTTACAATGTACATAGTTCTGAAAATATGCCTTTTGTAACAGAATGTAAAGACACTTCATTTATTGCTACTGAACAAAATCATTAGGCAAAGGGAATTTCTGTTAACATAGCCAGCACATTTGAAGAAGCATAGATGTTTGCAACAGGTAGCAATGGAATGAAATAGTTGAAATATTTCAAATGTTCCATTTGGTAGCTGTTTAGAACCATACACTGCATTTTGAGGCCCTTCAAGTAAGCTAGTAGAATTCTTCAATGCCAATGATGTCAAACCTTTTTTCCACGCACTATTGCTCATGCACAAGTGACCACACCCGTAATTCAGTGCCTCAGGAGTAATAGTACATGCACACTCCTTTGGCACTCAAGGGGAAAAAGGTTTGACATCATTGGCATAGAAGAATTCTACCAGCTTACTTGAAGGGCCTCAAAATGCAGTGTATGGTTCTAAACAGCTACCAAATGGAACATTTGAAATATTTCAACTATTTCATTCCATTGCTACCTGTTGCAAAAATCTATGCTTCTTCAAATGTGTTGGCTGTGTAATTAAACAATAACAGAAATTCCCTTTGCCTAATGGTTTTGTTCAGTAGCAATAAATGAAGTGTCTTTACATTCTGTTACAAAAGGCATATTTTCAGAACTATGTACATTGTAAAAATACAGCAAATGGAACATTGGGTAGCCTCAGGAGAGTGAAAAAAGCTTCCCTCACGCCCCCAGAGGCCAGAAATGGCCTGTTTTCCAACTTCTGGTGAGCCCAATAGGTTCGTGTTTCACCCTCCTCAAGCTCCAAAGGGTTCCCTGGAGACAGGGGAAGGTAAAATGCTCTCCACCATCCCCAGAGGCTCTCTGGAAGCCAAAAATGCCCTCCCAGAGCCTCTATGTGAGCCAAAAATCAGTTAGCCAGCACACACATGCATGTTGGAGCTGAGCTAGGGCAACGGCTCGCGTGTCAGCAGATATGGCTCTGCGCGCCACCTGTGGCATCTGTGCCATTGGTTCAGTATCACTGTTCTATGCTTTACCTTTGAATTAACCCATCTAGAAGACCATCGGAAGACCTTTGCCTCTATCATTATAAGACATGAAATACCAATTTAGGAACATATTGTCATGAAGAAAATCTATGTGGTCATTAAGAGTTAACAATGACTTGATGGCACATAATAGTCACTCAGAAGACCATATTGAAGCAAAATCATATCGAACCCAAAGGACAGTGTGATGAAAGATACAAGTTGAAAAGTCCAGAGACAAAGGCTTAAGTAAAGATGGTTCCTTTATTCAGCTCTTAAAAGGGAAGTGACAATCAGCGGGAACACGTCTGGCTTAACCTGGAGAGTAGCTGCTCTTTTATACATTTGCGGCTCCTGCCAAAAGAGAGCAGCCCGCGTCTGAGCCAATCAGACGCGACTTCCTGTTTCAGCACAGACAGCGTTTTTTCATGGAACCAACTATTTACATAGGATTCAACACAAGTAACAGCCTTGACTCTTTTATTCATAGTGGTAGGAGTCCACTATTTGTAGCCCTTTGTAGGAAATCTTTGTAGGAATATTCTTTTATGTGCTAGATTCCGAAATATTTGATAAACAAAAGGTATTCATCTTAACCTGATTTTTAAATACAAGCCACAAAGTTGTAATTTCACCCTTGTGGTTGGTTTTATCAGTTAGTTATTATTTACAGTGTAATCTAGAATGAAGAATACTGTATAATCCTTTTCTTGAATATGGAATAACTGTTGATAAATTTCATCCTTTTCCAGTAAGCAAAACTATTCCTTAGGAAAATATATGCAGCTGCCTGATTCCAGAAGTAACTACAGTTGTTAGATTTGTGTAAGCATTTGAAATGAGACATGTAGGTTCTCCATTCTTCTGTCTTTGGATCAAAGAAGGCTGGAGCTGGAGAAGTTTGGTTTGCCATCATTTCTTTTGGCAAGAGCAGGCTGGAGCATGATTCTAAGATGGCCCTGGATGCCACAAGGTGCCTTTGTCATGTTGTTTTCTTCAACCACTTCCACTGTCAGTGTTAGATTTGCGTGGGAATGAAGAGTCGAGACATATGAACAATTCAGTACATTTATTGTGCATTAGCTAGAACTAATACAGACTTCCAGTATGCTGCAAGGAAGCCACTTTTAAGGGCTTCCCTGAAGCCTGCTAGCCATTGATAGCAGTTAATTTCTGCTGCCACTAGAGTAGCCAATCAGTGGCAGCTATGCAAATTTATACTCTGTGCATCAGTAAACAACTACAATTTAGACTATTAAGATTGACAATAGAATGGTATGAAAATTTATCCACTGGGAAGGGTTGGAAGCAGTATTCATTGTGCGTGACTGTTTAGATTTCATGTTAACAACAACAATAATAATGCAACTAATTACACTTTACTCTAAAGCATATCTCATCATGAAAAGAATCAGAAATACCTGGCAGCTGAAGTGAAATTATGGAAGAAGGGATTTCATTAAGATATGTTTAAATTTTCTATAGCAAGATGAATAATATATGTTAGTATATGCAAATATTTTATATGTATTATCTTAGTGATCTTGCAAGGCCCTCCATATTACTTTCTTTAAATTGACTATGAAAGATAGAACTTGAGAATAATGATTTACCTCAAGCCAACCACTGAGTTCATGTCTGAGGTTAGATTTAAATTGGAAACCACATATCTACAACATTTCTCCTCTGATAGCATCAAGCAGTTATGTGAATTTGGAAGACCCTGCCTTTTTATCTACAGCTTAAAGTACTGGAGAAATACTGTATATTCCATTTCTCACATATTTTAGAAATATATGTAAAATATATATTAGATATATTTTACTATGAGTATATCCTCTATAACCTTCATCATGTATTTTACTATGTGTATACCCACTAAAACCCTCATTGTGTATTGGACAAATCAATAAAATAAATAAATAAATAAATAATACCTTTAGTAGCAATACTGATGAATCCTGTATCGTATGTCAATGTTCACAGCAGATTAGAGATGCTATATTATGTAGGGCAGATTAAAGTTAATTATTAACTCAAAGCCTAATTGCGGCGCAGGCGGAGTAATAGTCGGACACAAGGTGTGGGTATAACGGGGTCACTTTTATTCAACAATTTAACTCTTAACTTATTAACTTGTTTAAAACCTTAACCCCACATGACCTGCAGGGTGCAAGATCAAATGGGGGCGGAATAACATGCCCAATTCAGACAGCAACCCTGGGGCGAAAACTCCTTGAAACTGGGTGCGGGTCATATTGAACTACACCTACCCCCTGCACCCTTACTACGCCACACCTGGCGTGTGGGATGGCTCGCTACAGGTCTACTTTAAACTCCCGCCAGCGAGCCACAGGAGCGACTCACTCCCCGGACCCAAGCCGGTCGAGCCCTGTAATCCAAGAAGGAGCTCGCCCCTCACCTCAGTAGAGGTGCCCCAAAAGGAGCTCACCAGTTGCTATTTATTTTATTTTCCGCCCCCTATCGGCCCCCCCTCCCCCCCCAGTGACCCTAAGGGGGGGGGGCACTAGATGGTGGGGTCACCCCCTAACCACACTCCCACGCACAGAGTGGAGTAGGCGAAAAAACAATCGCAGCTCGTCCAATTCTGCTGCGACTGCAAAAAATTCCTACTCGGCCCCCCGGAGGGCGACCCATCATATGCACCCTGTAACAGAGGGAGGGTGGGTGGGTGCCTCACGATGCTCCGGGCGAGACTGCTGCGCCACAAGGCAGCCCCCTTATATAGGGCTGCCTGCCCTCGCCCGGCCAATCGGTGCCCACGCACTGTACCACGTGGTCACGGCACCCGACGTGGGTGCCGTGACTCCGCCCCCCAACATGGCGGCCTCCATACCCCCGCCGATCGCCGCAACCCCCACCGGCCGGTAAGTCGGCTGTGGGAATTGCGGCGCAGGCGGAGTAATAGTCGGACACAAGGTGTGGGTATAACGGGGTCACTTTTATTCAACAATTTAACTCTTAACTTATTAACTTGTTTAAAACCTTAACCCCACATGACCTGCAGGGTGCAAGATCAAATGGGGGCGGAATAACATGCCCAATTCAGACAGCAACCCTGGGGCGAAAACTCCTTGAAACTGGGTGCGGGTCATATTGAACTACACCTACCCCCTGCACCCTTACTACGCCACACCTGGCGTGTGGGATGGCTCGCTACAGGTCTACTTTAAACTCCCGCCAGCGAGCCACAGGAGCGACTCACTCCCCGGACCCAAGCCGGTCGAGCCCTGTAATCCAAGAAGGAGCTCGCCCCTCACCTCAGTAGAGGTGCCCCAAAAGGAGCTCACCAGTTGCTATTTATTTTATTTTCCGCCCCCTATCGGCCACAGCAGGGGGTGAAATTTTTAATTTATTCCCCCTGCTCCCCCCCCTGCACATAAATGTGCAGGCACCTCTGCAGGTCGGCTATAAATTTATCGTTCCCACTATCGGTCAAATGGACCCCGTCCTGCCTGTACAAATCTGTGAGGGATGCCCTGATGTCTGGATGGTCTATCACACCACCCCCAGCCTGAACCACCCACTTCCTGACCGCTCTGTTTACCCTCTTTCTAGCCTTGTCCACTGCGCTAGGACTTCTAGCCTGCCGCCGACTCCTCCTGGGCAGGATGTTGGACCACCACACACACGTATCTGGCCACCGCTCCCAGATCACCTGCAAACTCTCCCATATGTGCCACAGCAGCTCTACACCTGTCATTGCCCCTAGATCATTCCCACCAACGTGCAATACCAAACAGCCCGGCACCCCTCGCACCCTTCCACTGTCAAACAACAGCGGAAGAACTTCCCGCCAACGTAGGCCTCGTCGGCCCAACCACTGCACCACCGCTCGATCGATCTCCAAACTCGTGCCGGGCATCATCTCACGGGCCCTCCGCTCGGCCCAGTACACCATGCTGTGGCCACATATCAGGATCCTGCGGCGCCGGTCAAGTCGTCGGGCTAGAGAAAAGGGGAGGAAGCAGAGCGGCGTCAGACTGGCGGCCCGGCGCCTCCCCCCCCCCGCCCCGCCCGACTCACCTAGGGGCGGATGTACGTCCGGAAGGCCCCAGATCTCCAGCGGCCCACTGTCTTTATATCCAGCCTGCTGAAGCCTTCGACGGCTGCCAACGACGCTGCACCTATTCTGAATGAGTGAGTCCCGTAACATCTGGGATCTAAGCCCAGCCTAGCAAGCGCCTTGGACGTAACAGCCCAAAACTGGTACCTGGTCAGGGGTTCACCGGACGCGTGGCAAAACAAAAAACCCGGCTCTACACCCCTGTGGGCCCAATACGCCACCAGGGCAGCCACCGGGCACACCCGCCGGTTGGCAGCCCGGGAAAGTTGGACCGTCACACCTCTACCCCTCTGATCGGTCTTGGACCGCCGAAGCCTCAAGGACACCGAGCTACGACCTAACTTGATATCCCTAGTGGTGAACGCCTGGCCGGAACTATCGGCCCTAGAAGCTGCTAGGACCTCGCTGACCCGAAAGGCCCCGAAAAACAAGGTCACCGCCGCGGCGTGGTACAATGACGCCTCATAAGCAGAGCGGCAGAGCCGACCCCACAGCTCATAAAGCCCCATCAAGTGGGTGAGCTTGAGGGGGCGCCTGCTGTCACCCCGGGCCGGACCTTTCTCCCTGATCCAACCCTCTAATGTCTTTCTAATCCTGAAATCCCCTGTGGTGTCCGCAAAGCCCCGAGACTTGGCGACGAAGGCCAGGCCTGCCAACTTGCCCCTAATCGTCCGGGCAGACAACCCACGGCGGCGGTAAAGTGCGCAAAATTCAAGAAGGTGTTCGACCGGGGCCGGCCAGAGCTGATCGTATCTCCTATCATGACGAAAAGCCCAAAATTCCCTACCTGCCCGCTGGTACGCTCTCCTGGTGCTGGGAGCTATGGACAAATCCATGGCCTTGCTTACGTCGGCCCTCCAATCAGCCACAGATGCTGTGGGGCTGCTTCCGGGTACTCCTCGGCCTGTGGGGCAAGCAGCCGGAACCTAGCCAACTGCCCCCTGGACAGAGCGTCAGCCACCCCGTTTCTCACCCCCGGAACATGATGTGCCCGGAAAAGCATATTGTTGGCAAGGCATCTCCTAACCATATGCCTGACCAAACCCATAACCCGCTCGTTCCTAGATGAAAGCGTATTCACTACATGCACCACCGCCATATTGTCGCACCAGAAGTGGACTGTCCTACCGGCAAAACTGGATGCCCACAACTCAATGGCCACGACTATTGGGAATAACTCCAAAAATGTCAAATCCCTACAGATAGCCCCACCGAGCCACTCCTGCGGCCAGTCAGCCCGAAACCATTTGCTTTGCCACACCACTCCAAAGCCAGTCGTGCCCGCCGCATCGGACTTCACTTGGAAGTCTGCTTTCAGCAGCATATCCTGCCTCCACAATGACACACCGTTGTATCCGTCCAGAAACCCTTGCCACACCACGAGGTCCTCCCTAACACTCTTTGATAGCCTGATCCTGTGGTGCGGTTTTGACACTCCAACCGTTGCCCTGTACAATCTAAACATAAAGGCCCTTCCTGGCGCGATCACCCGACAGGCAAAATTTAACAGGCCGGCCAGCTCCTGCACCTGTTTCAAAGTCACCTTCCGTGCGGCTCGTGTGGCCCTCACCGCTTCCTTGAGTCTAGTCAGTTTGTCATCGGGTAGCCTACACGTTTGTGCAACGGAGTCCACCTCGATGCCTAAAAATGTCAGTTTGGTTGAAGGCCCCTCGGTCTTTTCGTGAGCCAAAGGTACGCCTAAATCCGCGCATAAAGCCTGGAAACCCATCATTCCCTGCTGACAATCGTCGGAGCCCGCCGGCCCCGCGAATAGAAAATCATCCAAATAATGTACGACAGACGCCAAGCCCGTACTCTTAACATGTGCCCACTCCAAAAATGAACTAAACTTCTCAAACAACGAGCAGGATATAGAACAACCCATTGGCAAGGCTCTATCAACAAAGAACCCGCCCTCGAACTGGAAACCCAACAAGTCGAAATCCCCCGGGTGAATGGGCAAAAGCCGGAAGGCCGATTTGATATCACACTTCCCCATCAGCGCCCCCACTCCGCACGCCCGGACCATCGCGACCGCCGTCTCGAATGGCGTGTAGCGCACCGAGCAGAGCTCCTCGGGAATGTGGTCGTTCACCGATTCACCAGGGGGGAACGACAGGTGATGTATAAGCCTAAACTCACCCGCGGCCCTCTTGGGCACCACACCGAGTGGGGACACCTGCAGGAAGGGCAGGGGTGGCTCCGCAAAGGGGCCCAAAACCCGGCCCTCGCGCACCTCCTTCATAATTTTGTCCCGCACAACGTGGCCCATTCCCGCCACAGACCTTAAATTGTCCGCCATGCATGCCCTGCGCGGCCCCCCGTACGGGATCCTGAAACCCGCGGCAAACCCTGCGAGCAGGAAATCTGCGCCCTTCTTGGGGCGGTAGCCGGTGAGCCAATGCTGCAACCTGTCCAATCTAACGGGGGTTGGGCCCCTTACCTTGAGCCCCCCCGGGCTGGGGTTTGGCGGGGGTCCCAGCGTCCTTGGAGCCGGCCCCACCGCGCCCCCTGTAACAAGCGGAGGTCGGGTGTCTGCCACTACATAAGGAGCAGGCGTGGCGAAAACGACAATATGCCCTGGAACAGGCCCCTCTAGCGCCGTACTCGTAACAGTACGGCTGACCTCGAAAGGACGACCCAGCCGTGCTGCGTTGACCAGAGGCCGGGGTCGCCGTCCCCACCGCCGGGCGGGGAAGAGTAGCCTCCTTGCCCGTGGTTAAAAGCAAATGACCTGTGGGAGTCCGCCCACTGGCCGGAGTTGACGCCTGCTGCGTGGCCTGAAGCCACAAATCGTTATGCCGCATATCCCACGGCCAGTGCCTGTTGTGGGCGGCGAACCTGCGAAAATCCTCGTCATATCGCTTCCAAGCCTCGCCCCCAAACTCCTGATACGCTCTCAGAATCATGTTCATGTACAAGATGAGTTCGTGTGTCTTATGGACATCATCTTCTACCACCACAGAGTGGTAGGCCAAAAATGCATACGCCCACGACAGAATTCCCTTGTCCATTTTGGTGCCTTTTGGGTCCTCCGACCCCTTCTTGCCCTCCTTATCCTTCTCCTTCTTAGACTTGGGCGGTAGCAAAATCTGAAACATGTCCACGTAGGCACCCCGCCAAATTTTACGTTTGAGGGACTGGGACATGTGCATACTGAGCGGAGTGTCTGGTAGGCCCGGCGCGAAAGGATTATCGCTGTCAAAAGAAGTACTGGTAGACCCCGAGGTGGTTGACCCCGAGCTGTCCCTAGAGGTATCCCTCTTCCGTTTATGCTTCCTAGCCATAGTCTTTCTACGCCCCCTCCTCCAGACCTGCGCAGCTGTGCGGGAGCGCCATGTCCTGTGACCCCCCTGTGTGGTGCGTTTTGAAGCCCGTAGCCGGCCACGAGGCCCTCTTGGGAGGGACCACCAGTGCCTAGGCACAGGGCACTCACCCCAGTGAGAGGAGTCGTCATCCGCCTCCTCGGAGCCGGATACCATCCTGCTGGCCTTCCTCCGCTTGGTCTTTGACTGCGCATGCCGGTCCTCGTGGGATCTCTGCGGGCTCCCAGCCGACTCCGAGGAGCTCCGAGCCCCATCCGCGCCAGCGGCTGGCGTGGCCCGGCCCCGACGAGACCTGCCCCGCTTCTTTGGCCTCTCTTCCAGTTTCTCGAGTAATGAAGACAGTATACGTGAGGAAACAGAAAGCGAATCCCTCTCCCCCTGCCCCCTTCTGGCAGGCCGTGATGCAGAAGCCTCTGCTTCAGAGAAACCCGATTCCCTGCCACTGAGAGGCCCCTCTTCAGCGCTGGAAAACACCTCTGGGGCCACCAGTGGGTCCACGGGCGGGGCCCGGCCCGGGCGGGGCCCCCTCGCCCCCACTGCCGCTCCCCTACGACCCCTCGAGCGCCCCCTGGGGGTCGCCACCCCCCTGGGGCCTTCCTCACTCTCCTGCCTCCTGGCAGGCCCTGTCCTTGGGGCCTCACTCCACGCCCGCTTGGGCGCCCTCCTTCTTCCAGTGCGGCGGGGCTCAGTGAGAGGGGCCCCCGGCCCTCCGGCCTGCCCCCCCGAGGCCCGCCGCCGCGCCCCCGAGCGACCACGTCCGCCCCCCGCCATGCCTCCCTGTTCAATTGCGCCTCCAAACCCTGTGGGGGGTGTCGCCGAAGCGAGCTAAGGCTCCAGCCGCCGCTCGCGGCTCTTCTGGCCTCGAAGGCCTGTCGCTCCGGCGCTCCTGGGCTGCGCGCGCGGCCTCCAGGCCTGTGACGCAGCTCGCTGGGGGGAAAGGCAGCAGCAGCCTCGCCTCACGATGCTCCGGGCGAGACTGCTGCGCCACAAGGCAGCCCCCTTATATAGGGCTGCCTGCCCTCGCCCGGCCAATCGGTGCCCACGCACCGTACCACGTGGTCACGGCACCCGACGTGGGTGCCGTGACTCCGCCCCCCAACATGGCGGCCTCCATACCCCCGCCGATCGCCGCAACCCCCACCGGCCGGTAAGTCGGCTGTGGGAATTCCCAAAACTTTGGGTTAGCAAAAGTGAAGTGCAAATGAAGCTATATTCTTTGTGCTCCCTGCTCTTCCTTGCCATTATCCTTTTATACTAAGTTGAATGGTCATGTTTTTATTTGTCACCATGTCCTTCAAGTGATAGATAGTTACCTCACTCACTGCACATAAGAGCTGAGTCTTCAGAGCCCTGTCAACTTCTGCCAAAGATAAACTGTGGAATGTACTTGTGATAGATGGCAGGATAAGAGTGTTTCCCTTCTTGACTTCTTTCTATCAGCAAAGATGGTAGAATTTGCAATAACAGTGTTGTGATAGCTGGTCCCTTCAGCTCCTCAAGCTTTAAAGAAGCTTGTTTGTCAGCTTTTAGCAGAATGTTTGCTGTCTGGGTTACCTGATGCCCTGTAAGAGGAAAAAGCATCTGTTTAGCTAGTCTTCTGATGTCACAGGAGTTGCTGACAGACAAGTGTTGATACATAAATAAATAAGCATGTAAATAAATAATTTAAAAGCACAGTTAAGGTCTAAGTAGTCAAGTGCTTCAATCAAAAATCCACCCCTGTATTGGTATATTTACCTGTGTTTATTATCTACAGATGCTTTTATTCAAAACCCATAACTAGCTAATATCTTCATTAGACAATATGATACAAAACAGTGCATAGATTCTGGACTTTCTGGACCATTTCATCGTGCACAATGTTACCAAAGACTGGAGCACAGGAAAACCAAAAACACATAGAATAAAAGCTAGATGTATGAAACCATAGCACCTGCCCTTCAAATCAATCCTAATATGGAGCCTCTGTAAAGAGAAAAATTGTTTGTCCTACCATCACCCCCAAAAAATTTATCAAAGACACTTCAAAGAAGCTGATTACCAAGAAAAGAAATTTAGTCTCCAAGCTAGAAAAGAGACCATTTTTGTGACTCATCAATGACTATGAGTCTCGGGAGAACAAAAATTGCACTCAGGATTAAACACAGCAAATTTTATTCAGACCCATCCCATCCAGATGTTTCATGTTTCCTGCTACTCCTTTATAATTTGAATATTGCTCCATCAACTGCAACTGCTATGGGGATATATTCAGTATGCTTACATAAAGGTAAAATAATATTTCTAACTCCAAAGTACAAATCACAGCAATAAACATCCATACCAAGGCCAGATGATTGGTTTGGGACCAAACCTGAATTTTTATTTGGCCTTTCACTTTACTTGCACTGATATTCCATTCTATTTTCTCTAAGTGCTTTTTTGGTACTTTTCACAAAGTCTCAAATAGTGCACCCAAAGCAATAGATTTGTAAGATTATATTATATATGTTAATAAATATACAGTTTTGTATTTGAATTAAGAAGATCGGGTCCAAAATAAATACCAACAGAGATGTCATAGATTAGTAAATGAAAAACAATCAACACTACAAATTTAGGATATATTCATTTTCTCCATGTCATCCCATAAATCCATAAACTCAATCTAAATTAAAGAAAAGGCACCTTCCTGCAATTGTACCGAAAACTGCAAACTTCCTTTGCATATTTTTAAAAAGATTTTCTTCAGCAGCTATTCTTCTGTATGTTTTATTTTACTTAGAATGAAGTAAAGTATAGAGAAAAACAGGAGGTTGGGTAACACATAGGTAGAGGTACACTAATACCTGCAGGGTGAGGTTTTGGATGGGTGGAACCAAGTAGCACATTTTCATTCCCTATTGGTTGGCTTATTTAGGTAACTGGAAACCTCCTGATGCATAATACAAATAAAGACTGAAACTAATGGACACCACCTTAAATGGACAGAGATTTAGTTCGTTGTGCTTGTTATGTTGGTTTTTAATCCTTTAAATTTTATAGGTTTTTTAAAACAATCAATTCTTTATTTTCATTTTTCATTTTCTGCAGTTCTACCAAGACTTCTTGAATAATGCGATTTTTTTTCTCTTCTTAATTTTGAAGTTTTAAAAATGTGATTTCTATCTTTTTTATGAATAAGTGTGAGTGTACACGTATGTGTTTGTTGGCTTATTAGTAAATTGATATACTTCAAACTGGAATTCTGTATAACTGATTGAAAGACAGGTAAGTAAATAGTATTGTTACCTTGCCTTCTAGCCTATGATACCAAAGTTTGCTAACAGCAGTGAGGAAGGGTTGAGAGTTATGTTACAGCACATATTTAATTAGAAAGAAATCCATCTTAAAAGGATCTTTGCTAAGTAAACACATACAGGGAAAATATTTCAGGAGAAAAAGTGCAGAGTTTTTTAGGTTTAATGTTATTGTGATTGTCTAGATATGTAATTCTGTGACCAGTTTCTAAAAATCAAGATAACATAGAGTGACAATTATTCCTATTTCTGCAGTGTTGAATTTCTATTTTACTTCATTAGCACTTACACAATAGTTTCTGTAAAACCTTTCTGTTTATTTAGGTTCTTATTTAGGGGAGTGATTTCTGCAAATTCTGTTATTTGAAGAACCACATTAAAATCAAGTTATTTGTTTAAAGATTCTGTAGAATAATGTTGACTGTGATAAAGAAACCTAAACCAAATTAGATGACTTACTGATACTCCTTCCTTAAAAAGAACCTATAACAGTTTGAGCAACTTAGCGATAAGTTTATTAGAACATTTTTATTCTAATAACTTAATGTATTTATGTTTGGGAACATAAAGAGGAAGGAAGTCGTGGTAGCTTTACCTGCTCTTCCAATCTCAAACTCCCATATTTTAAGTAGGTTTTTTTAAACTTAGAGGCTCTATATCTCTAGATTTAGAAATACAAACATATATTTGCACATGAGAGTTCATGCATGTTTGAGTTTATGAAAATAGGATATTTTTTATAATAACCTAATCATTTCAAAATTGGAGATGAGATTAATATTGGGAACTTTGATTCCTTTTTATGAATGAATTTCTGCACAATTCCAGTAATGTACAACTATGATGTCTGGAAATTTTAACATGCTTTTAAAAGTTGTTTCATTCTGCTTAAAATATTCTGTTCGTGAGGTATTGAGCTTTTTCAATATCTAAAATTAGGCCAGCAGAATGCATCAAACAGTTTCTTTTAACTATAGGTTCAGGGTTTTTTTCCTCTCATATAATCAGTGTTCATTTGTCAGAGATGGTGAAGTAGCAGCTTTCCTGCACTGAGCAGTATGTAGGATTGGATGATCTCTAACATTTCTTTCAATCCTTATAGTCTATGACTTTATAAAATATAGTGATTTATTCTAATGGCATTTTTAAAGTCACAAATTTATATCCCATAGAATTTGAAAATTGATCAAAGCTTGTCACGTATTTGTTCTGGAATCTCCCTTTACAAAATGCTCTTAGACCAGAAAAATGAGTTGCCAACTTAACAAACACCTGGTTGTAAGCAATAGTTAGTTATTTAGTTATTTAGTTATTTAGTTATTTAGTTATTTAGTTATTTAGTTATTTAGTTATTTAGTTATTTAGTTATTTAGTTATTTAGTTATTTAGTTATTTAGTTATTTAGTTATTTAGTTATTTAGTTATTTAGTTATTTAGTTATTTAGTTATTTAGTAAGTGAGTGAGTGAGTGAGTGAGTTAGTTATCAAATGTATTTTATTTTATTCACTTATCAAATTTTATCACCCATCTTGCAGATCAGGCAACTCTGAATATTTAAGTATACTTTTCAGTGATTCCTCAAAGAAAACTTTTAAAATATGAGCTCCTTATTGTAAAACTGTTTTTTGACCCATGACACTTAGACTCTGCCTGGAATAGAGAGCTTTTAAATAATCCTTGTGGTTTTAAGTGCTAGATCCATGCATCTAAGAGATCTGGGTTTAGAAAGAGTTAATAACCTGGGAAGAAAACTGAAAATCAAGGCAAACCAGTAAGGACATGTCTAATGAAAAGGTATTACAAAGAATTCATGTTAGCAGTGAAGAATTTCAACAGGCAGCTCTCTGCTTAGTCCTTTTGTTCTCAAGCAGCTCCTAAAATGTCCTGACAAGTCTTGACATCCCCAAGGGAGAGGCCTCCCAAAAGCAGGTTTGTACTCAAAGAAAAAGGCTCCCGGCAATTTGAAGTTCTGTATCAGCTGCATTTGTGTGGTTTAGTAACTCGGGTTTTGACATAAGCTCTCACTAGCTCTATAGGAGGGTGGAGGGACTTCTCAATCCAATTAATTTAAATGTACGGATTTGTTTTTTTAAAAAGTTTTAAAAATTAAATCAATCCATGCTTCATCCTGTTTTTCCCCCAAAAAATGGATTTTGGTGCCAAATCCTTAAGGATCTTTTTGTGCAGTCATTTAACTTTTTAAGAAGAAATTTGCATTTGAATGTATTTCAAAGACTTCAAATATATGGGTACCACTATACTAACTTTCCAAGGAACTTTCTTTAGAAGTGCTTTCTTCCAATGTTCTGTCTGTGTAATTGGAGGTAAAGTTCAATAAATTCTATGCATAGGATGAAAAAAGAAGACAGTTTGCTTAAAACCTAGGGGAAAGAATATGTGTTCTGGATAAAGTTATGATGACCTGAAGAAATATTTTACTTAACTGGACAACAGTTTTCCACCCAAAAGTGGTCTTTTAAAAAAGACTTCAATACTTGCAGCCATACTATACATAAAAGTCTCTATATAATCACTGATATATCTTCTTAGATGTAAGAATGCACATACAAGTGAATGACTGAGAGTTTTAAAAGATGACTTAAAGCATTCATACACATAATTCTTGCTATGTGAAGTGGAAACATTTTTTTTTCCTTTTTCACTGTGATTTTTTTCCAGTGGGAAGTTTTCTTAACTCATTTTTTCATGCACTTTTGTTCCATTCTTCTTCGCTTTGTGATACTCAGAAAATCAATGTCAGTTGATGGAGATGTTGAATAGCATTTGAAAATGAATTTTAAATAAAAGTTTCCATGATCCAGTCATCGCTGTGAAATAAAGCAAGCTCATTTTTCCACAAAGGGTGAAAATTATGATGTGCTTTCTTTGAAATTATTATGTCAATGTTACACTATGAATGCTTCATCTACCTGTGATAACTATTTGAAAGTCTCTGCTCACTTCTAGTCACTGGTTTTTTTTCTTTCAAAGGGAATGATAGCTATATTTATAACTGTAATCCTGTAGACTCTAATACAGCCTTTGGCAGCCCATGATAATGCTCTCTCTCTGAATTATAAGAATTGTAATACAAACATATGGCAAACAGAAGATTGAAGACAACTATTTCAGCATAATGGCTGCTCTGTCGTTATTGCATTATTTGGACAAATCCACAGAATAAAACCAACCACTGTCTAAAAGTAATAAACATTCTGCCACAATTTAAACTAAATTAGTCTTTCAACAACAATAAGGTATTTGTTGATTTTTCTTTCAATGTATCCTTCAGAATTCTGTTCAAATTATTTAAGTTGTTTTGAATTGTTTGGGGACAGTGTGAATGGTGTAATTATATCTGTATGCCATATTTTGGCAACTTTTTTCAAACACAGCAACAATACTGATAATGTTTTGGATAACTTTAGAACAATTTGAATTCATTGTGAAGAAAATTTCTAGCAAGATCGAAAAGAACCAATTCATTTGGGGTAGAGAAGCCTTATATCAAAAATCTTTAAATCCATTTGTGATTTCTAAATTATCATGAAGGTACCTGGATTGGTGGATAAGGTCCAGAAAATTGTGTTGCAGTGACTAGGAAATTAATTTGATTTATAGGATTTCTCAAATATAACTTCATAAGCTTCAACTACAGACATAGTGTACAAACAATGATGTATAAATTATTTTCAACTGCAATTCTAAAAATAGTTTACTTAAAGTGAATTTCTGAAAACAGAATTATATGGTTAGTATTTTTAAAATTTCTTGTTCCTGATAGCAGTGTGATGCAAGGATAACACTAATAAAAGTTACGAAAAATAAGGAATTCAGATTCAATTCCCATGGGTTTGAATAAAGATGGCAATGTAAATCTAACTCCAAAGTATACCCAGCACATAATTATTCATAAAAGTTCTTAGAAAATTGTTCCTTAAAATTTTTAAACATTTTTCATCTGAACTTCTCACCTGTTGTCTGCTTTCTTTTCCAAATCCCTGACATGTTCTGGTTGACAAGGTTTTCCACGCAGTTAAAGAATGTTCCATGCATTCTGTTGTCCTTCATTCCACCGGAGTCTGTCTCATACCTAATCAGATTTCAGTGGCATGAAGTACATGAGACATGGAGTTGAATCAGCTAAGCCTTCATTCTGATTCCAGTGAGGGGAAAAATATAAAGCACTTTGTGGAAGAAACCTGGACAGGCCCAGCTGAAACTGTGCAAGCTGAGTAAATGACCCTGAACAAAAGAATGTCAGTGAACGTTTCAATATTCTACTTGTGCATAGAAATTATTTGGAAAGAACCATTTCAGAAACTGACTTATCCACTAATATGAAAAATCAATTTAAAAATCCATACAAGAGTGTAAGCTACTTCCCTAAGATTTTAAAATACCTTACTAGGAGAAAATTACATCGTGATTTTTTTAAAAAAAGTTTGAAGTTATTTTCTTTTAAATTGTCCATGATAATTGAGCTTCTTTTCATGTTCTTGCCACACCCTGGGTTTGTATAAGCAGCTTCATGTTTTCAATCCACAAGTAAGCAGTCACCTATTTCACTCCTTGCTTTGGTGCCTTCATCTGCCTGGCAAAACTCCATTCAAATGTGAGACCCATTTATTCTGTAATAAAGCAAAAGCTAAATATGTTTTATATTGAAGGATGCCTCAGAGTTTTCAGGTGACATTCAAAGCATATCATTCCAGGTGTCAGTGTAAATTCAGTGTAGAGGTTAATGCAGTTAATATATATTTAACAATTAAAATTGTTGCATCACACTCTAATCATTTGACAGATATAATTGCCTTTTTATAGCTTTCATCTCTCTGAGACATGGGCTGACAAACCTCAGACTGCACCAGATGATGCCTTTCCAATGTCAGTGTGAATTATTTGCTGTGATAGATTTACTGCCATGTCCCCAAAAGTTATAGACCTACCTTATTTTCAATCACTCCCTGCCAACTCTTCATTTTATATTTCAAATGATTTCAAAATGTTTCCAGGTCTGCAGCTTTATGATATTCCTCAGGATATAAACATATCTGAAAACTTTGTCATTTGGCAGACACAATTTTAAGATAATCAAAATATTTTGGTTATTTTATTGAATGAATTGTTACCTTATTGAATCCGCATCTCACGTACATATCCATAGCAAAACCATTATATGTCTGTCCTAAATGTAATTCACTTTCTCAATGCAATGGTAATTCAAAAGGATATGGCTAAATTTCTCAGCTAATATTAAAATTCATCCAAAATTTAAAAATTTAAAATGTAAAGATATTCCATTACATCAAGCTTGATTCTGGGGATGATATGAACATGTCTTTAGGTTTTTGGGGAGCAAAACATTGTAGTGAATATCTCTTCCTGCTCCTCCTACTCCCCCCCTCTTCTCCCCCCTTCTCCCCCCTAACAAAGTCCACAACCCTGGTTAGATTTTTTTATAGTTCAGGCAAGTTCACAGGAATTAAACATAAGTACATATATTCCTTTTTATGTTTTACATACATATTTCATAGGACATTGTCTTCCTTCATGCCATCTCAAAGCAGGAAATAGAAATATATCAAGTTGACCTTGTAACTGATTTCTGCTAAGGATCAATGAAAAGTTTAATCAAAATAATATAGCATTGCTTTGGCTTTTGATATGCATTTTACTGAAATAACAAAGAGATGAGAACCAAGCAAAAATGGTACGGCATAACAAATTCTATAATTATGGTCCAGTAATTCTGTCTTTGATCTCTATTCCCATCAGTTAGCACCAGATAGCACTTAAGTAAGAATTTGTGTACAGAATATAAATATTAAGACACATTGAAGATAAGATCTCCTCTTTGCAACTTCCAAAACTAGAAAAGAGGGAAAATTAAATTTGTTGTCAGTTCAGAATCCAGACTCATTTTAAAGCTGACAAAGGTAATAAATCAGTTCATTTAGTAATGTTTTGCATTGGTAAAACCTTTATGTTATACCACTCAACAGTGATTTAGCTTGATCAATGTTTCCTCCAGACAAAGTCTGAAATAAATATTTCCCCGAAGAGTCTGAATTTAAAATACTGGCATTTTACCTGGCATAAGGAGAATACATAGCATTCTATTCAGATAATAGCCAAATAAGGATTTAACAAGCAAAACATGCCCAAATTTACAAATTATGCATATCCCAGGAGTGAAATCCAACAGGTTCTGACCAGTTCTGGAGAACTGTTTGGAGGACAGAAGGAAAAGGGAGGACATGATCGAAACATTTAAATATGTCAAATGATTAAATAAGGTTCAGGAGGGAAGTGTTTTTAATAGGAAAGTGAACACAAGAACAAGGGGACACAATCTGAAGTTAGTTGGGGGAACGATCAAAAGCAACATGAGAAAATATTATTTTAGTGAAAGAGTAGTAGATCCTTTGAACAGACTTCCAGCAGACATGGTTGGTAAATCCACAGTAACTGAATTTAAACATGACTGGGATAAACATAGATCCATCCTAAGATAAAATACAAAAAATAGTATAAGGGCAGACTAGATGGACCATGAGGTCTTTTTCTGCCGTCAGTCTTCTATGTTTCTATGTTTCTAACTGGTAGCAGAAAATGTGGGTATTTCAGAGAACCAGTAGTGAAGATTTTGAGTAGTTTGAAGAAATACAACCTCTGGCTGGCTCTTTGGGAGGGAATGGGGATTTTGCAGCATCCTTCCCCTGCCATGCCCATCAAGCCACACCACACCCAACACGCTATGCCCAAAGAACCGTTAATAAAAACATTTGCATTGCACCACTGACATAGCCATATATTAAGCATGATTTAGTGATTAAACTACAATTGCTTGAGTTTCTACAACATTTCAATCTTAAACCAAAACCATTTCTTATGGCAATATGCAAAAATAAATATTACCCTTGTGGACAGTGAAGGGTTATTAAAATTTTTACTACCACATTATGGGCATGACTTTTGCAGGGTGCCCTGCATTTTCTTTCAGCATCTTCCTGTGCAAATTGGGTGCTCTGCGGTGGAGCTCCATTTTCACTACCCCCCTGGGCAGCAACCCACCCCTGCTTGTGGAGTCATCTTTTCCAAGAACTGATGTTCGAGAAATGCAACCCCATTGATATTGGAGGTAAGAGTGTATAATGAAACAATGCAATATTCATTAATAATAGTTATCTATACTTTATTTTCCATTATTTTCTAATCCCAAAATTTATTATATCACACATTACATGCTTCCATATTGCCACTAAACATAATTTGAAGCAGTGCTGCTTGGTATTTTGGTTTTCCTAAAGCTCCACAATTCAACTTACTTAGACGATCTTCTGTTCCAATATTATAATAACAGAAGGGGGGGAAGTGATTTTATCTATTACATCTGCACAGTGCACATGTAGATGTTCTGCTGATGTGTTTCAACCACCCGTAATTACAGGGTAATTAGTCCAGGAAGACACACACCACACGATAAAAGGAACACCCAAAAGATTTTATAAACAGAAAAATAGAAACAGCTCCCTTTTTTAATGTCAAAGGGATTTTCTGGTACACACAAGGCACAGGTTAAATGCAATCCAATTGCTCACCCAATAACTGGGAAATTGAGTCCAATTCTAAAGTCCAGAGAGTCCACACACAATCTTGAACAGCACACAAACCACGATCTTGACGAAACAATGAATCAGATAAACTGCCACAAGGCTAAACCAGCACGCTATTCTTTTTATCTGTAGCACTAATTACAACAGCCCCACCCAACCACACGTGGCCTCATTTTCTCTTGCAATAATCCTTCAATTGTTGTCTCCTATGCATCACTCTACGCAGGCGTGGATGTGTCATTAATTCTTGTTCAGAATCCAAGGATGATACAGATGATTCATCTCCTCCCGGGCTGTCTGCCAAACTCCCCTCTTCCCTGTCACTCACGCTTCCTTGATCAGAGGAGGCTTCGTTGGCAGATTCCATTGGGAGCAAAACAGGCCTGTGGCATGTGGATGTTTCCCCCATACTTTGCTTTGGCATCTCCTATGGCATTTGCCATCTGTCTGGAAGACAGAATATTATAAAAGCTAGCCCTTATGCTGTTAGTGCAATTCTTCTAATAATGGCAAAGGTGCATTGGCTCCTACTACTCTGATGAAACAAAGATTTCATAAACAAAATTATTTAAGAGTTGGGATCCAAGTCAATACTGACTACCTGAGCTGAATGCAGTTCTTAAGAAACTTCTTAGCTAATATAGCATAGAAACATAGAAGCATAGAAGATTAACAGCAGAAAAAGACCTCATGGCCCATCCAGTCTGCCCTTATACTATTTCCTGTATTTTATCTTAGGGTGGATATGTGTTTATCCTAGGCATGTTTAAATTCAGTTACTATTTGCCAACATTACATATTTTTTGTTACTTATTTCTTTGTAAAGTTAAATCTGCAAAGAGCTATATTTTAAAGTCCAGATTGCTTCAATGAAAGTTCCCTTCCCTCTTTTGTGTAAGGGATCAACTTACTGGCATTTGTAAATTCATTAGTAATGCCACATTTATTTTAATTATGGACATAGAAAACCTTAAAATTACATGGAACAGCAATCTAGCATTTGTCCCTACTGCTGCTGAATGTTACTTTAGAAGATTCTGCTACTAAACAGAATTTGTCATTCCAATCTAAGGAGATTGATACTTGGAACTGGCTGAGCTCAGAAGTAACTTATTAAAGCTTGCTGACTCTCCAGGGCTTAATAATGTTCTTTGACCTAATTTCAGGGAGTGAATATTAACCGTGCAAACAGAAGGATGGGAGATGTGAATGGATAGTCTTTTCAGAGGTTATTCGATTAAAGATTCTATAATAGACTTTTTTAGAGTGATCGGATCTGGGTTTTAAAAATAACAATAACATCAGCAAATACTCAAAATTCTAAAAAACAGACAGATAGTCTTGTGCAGATCTAGGCTGCAAACATCTGAATAACCAATAAAGGGTACTTTATTGGTTATTCAGATGTTTGCAGCCTAGATCAGGACATGGCTATCTGTCTGCTTGTTTGTCTGTCTATTTGTCTGTTTAATCTAATCTCTATCTATCTCTCTCTCTCTCTCTCTCTCTCTCTCTCTCTCTCTCTCTCTCTCTCTCTCTATCTATCTATCTATCCCCTACTTATCTGATTTAAATTCTTCAATCATCAAAGCAGACACCTCTTCTTTTTAAAACATAAACCAGAAAAAAGCCAGGCTGCTTTAATGAGAGCTGGCCACTTTGAAGTACTTCTTTCAAGTCATTTTTGAAGCATGGCTATTATAAAAATTGCAACAAGGTAAGATTCTTTAGAAACAAGAAGTCACATCGGGAACTCAGCATGTGTCAGGTGCAGACACAAATCTCTTTTATAAGCAACCTACCTACATATTTAAATAATTCCTTATGCGTGCATGGGGGGACACACACACAAACACACAAAAGGGGATGGGATATGAGACACAGAGAGAGAGGGGGTGGGAGGGAGGGAGGGGGTGGGAAGGGAGTGATTTCTTTGTACAATGATAGGAATCCTCCAGCCAATAGGTCAATGTGATTCTATATGTTTTTATAATTCATGGAATCCTATCATATTGCTGAAATATAGAATTGCGGCGCAGGCGGAGTAATAGTCGGACACAAGGTGTGGGTATAACGGGGTCACTTTTATTCAACAACTTAATTCTTAACTTATTAACTTATTTAAAACATTAACCCCCACATGACCTGCAGGGTGCAAAATCAAATGGGGGCGGAATAACATGCCCAATTCAGACAGCAACCCTGGGGCGAAAACTCCTTGAAACTGGGTGCGGGTCATGTTGAACTACACCTACCCCCTGCACCCTTACTACGCCCCACCTGGCGTGTGGGATGGCTCGCTACTGGTCTACGTTAAACTCCAGCCAGCGAGCCACAGGAGCGACTCACTCCCCGGACCCAGGCCGGTCGAGCCCTGTAATCCAAGAAGGAGCTCGCCCCTCACCTCAGTAGAGGTGCCCCAAAAGGAGCTCACCAGTTGCTATTTATTTTATTTTCCGCCCCCTATCGGCCCCCCCTCCCCCCCCAGTGACCCTAAGGGGGGGGCACTAGATGGTGGGGCCACCCCCTAACCACACTCCCACGCACAGAGTGGAGTAGGCGAAAAAACAATCGCAGCTCGTCCAATTCTGCTGCGACTGCAAAAAATTCCTACTCGGCCCCCCGGAGGGCGACCCATCATATGCACCCTGTAACAGAGGGAGGGTGGGTGGGTGCCTCACGATGCTCCGGGCGAGACTGCTGCGCCACAAGGCAGCCCCCTCTTATAGGGCTGCCTCCACTCGCCCGGCCAATCGGTGCCCACGCACCGCACCACGTGGTCACGGCACCCGACGTGGGTGCCGTGACTCCGCCCCCCAACATGGCGGCCTCCATCCCCCGCCGATCGCCGCAAACCCCACCGGCCGGTAAGTCGGCTGTGGGAATTGCGGCGCAGGCGGAGTAATAGTCGGACACAAGGTGTGGGTATAATGGGGTCACTTTTATTCAACAACTTAATTCTTAACTTATTAACTTATTTAAAACATTAACCCCCACATGACCTGCAGGGTGCAAAATCAAATGGGGGCGGAATAACATGCCCAATTCAGACAGCAACCCTGGGGCGAAAACTCCTTGAAACTGGGTGCGGGTCATGTTGAACTACACCTACCCCCTGCACCCTTACTACGCCCCACCTGGCGTGTGGGATGGCTCGCTACTGGTCTACGTTAAACTCCAGCCAGCGAGCCACAGGAGCGACTCACTCCCCGGACCCAGGCCGATCGAGCCCTGTAATCCAAGAAGGAGCTCGCCCCTCACCTCAGTAGAGGTGCCCCAAAAGGAGCTCACCAGTTGCTATTTATTTTATTTTCCGCCCCCTATCGGCCACAGCAGGGGGTGAAATTTTAATTTATTCCCCCTGCTCCCCCCCCTGCACATAAATGTGCAGGCACCTCTGCAGGTCGGCTATAAATTTATCGTTCCCACTATCGGTCAAGTGTACACCGTCCTGCCTGTACAAATCTATGAGGGATGCCCTGATGTCTGGATGGTCTATCACTCCACCCCCAGCCTGAATCACCCACTTCCTAACCGCTCTGTTTACCCTCTTTCTAGCCTTGTCCACTGCGCTAGGACTTCTAGCCTGCCGCCAACTCCTCCTGGGCAGGATGTTGGACCACCACACACACGTATCTGGCCACCGCTCCCAGATCACCTGCAAACTCTCCCAGATGTGCCACAGCAGCTCTACACCTGTCATCGCCCCTAGATCATTCCCACCAACGTGCAATACCAAACAGCCCGGCACCCCTCGCACCCTTCCACTGTCGAACAACAGCGGAAGAACTTCCCGCCAACGTAGGCCTCGCCGGCCCAACCACTTAACCACCGCTCGATCGATCTCCAAACTCGTGCCGGGCTTCGTCTCACGGGCCCTCCGCTCGGCCCAGTACACCATGCTGTGGCCACATATCAGGATCCTGCGGCGCCGGTCAAGTCGTCGGGCTAGAGAAAGGGAGGAAGCAGAGCAGCATCAGACTGGCGGCCCGGCGCCTCCCCCCCCGCCCCGCCCCACTCACCTAGGGGCGGATGTACGTCCGGAAGGCCCCAGATCTCCAGCGGCCCACTGTCTTTATATCCAGCCTGCTGAAGCCTTCGACTGCTGCCAACGACGCTGCACCTATTCTGAATGAGTGAGTCCCGTAACGTCTGGGGTCCAAGCCCAGCCTTGCAAGCGCCTTGGACGTGACAGCCCAAAACTGGTACCTGGTCAGGGGTTCACCGGACACATGACAAAACAAAAAACCCGGCTCTACACCCCTGTGGGCCCAATACGCCACCAGAGCTGCCACCGGGCACACCCGCCGGTTGTTAGCCCGGGAAAGTTGGACCGTCACACCTCTACCCCTCTGGTCGGTCTTGGACCGTCGAAGCCTCAAGGACACCGAGCTACGACCTAACTTGATATCCCTAGTGGTGAACGCCTGGCCGGAGCTATCGGCTCTGGAAGCTGCTAGAACCTCGCTGACCCGAAAGGCCCCGAAAAACAAGGTCACCGCCGCGGCGTGGTACAATGACGCCTCATAAGCAGAGCGGCAGAGCCGACCCCACAGCTCGTAAAGCCCCATCAAGTGGGTGAGCTTGAGGGGACGCCTGCTGTCACCCCGGGCCTGACCTTTCTCCCTGATCCAACCCTCTAATGTCTTTCTAATCCTGAAATCCCCTGTGGTGTCCGCAAAGCCCCGAGACTTGGCGACGAAGGCCAGGCCTGCCAACTTGCCCCTAATCGTCCGGGCAGACAACCCACGGCGGCGGTCAAGCGCGCAAAATTCAAGTAGGTGTTCGACCGGGGCCGGCCAGAGCTGATCGTATCTCCTATCATGACGAAAAGCCCAAAATTCCCTACCTGCCCGCTGGTACGCTCTCCTGGTGCTGGGAGCTATGGACAAATCCATGGCCTTGCTTACGTCGGCCCTCCAATCAGCCACAGATGCTGTGGGGCTGCTTCCGGGTACTCCTCGGCCTGTGGGGCAAGCAGCCGGAACCTAGCCAACTGCCCCCTGGACAGAGCGTCAGCCACCCCGTTTCTCACCCCCGGAACATGATGTGCCCGGAAAAGCATATTGTTGGTAAGGCATCTCCTAACCATATGCCAGACCAAACCCATAACCCGCTCGTTCCTAGATGAAAGAGTATTCACCACATGCACCACCGCCATATTGTCGCACCAGAAGTGGACTGTCCTACCGGCAAAACTGGATGCCCACAACTCAATGGCCACGACTATTGGGAATAACTCCAAAAATGTCAAATCCCTACAGATAGCCCCACCGAGCCACTCCTGCGGCCAGTCAGCCCGGAACCATTTGCTTTGCCACACCACTCCAAAGCCGGTCGTGCCCGCCGCATCGGACTTCACTTGGAAGTCCGCTTTCAGCAGCATATCCTGCCTCCACAATGACACACCGTTGTATCCGTCCAGAAACCCTTGCCACACCACGAGGTCCTCCCTAACACTCTTCGATAACCTGATCCTGTGGTGCGGTTTTGACACTCCAACCGTTGCCCTGTACAGTCTAAACATAAAGGCCCTTCCTGGCGCGATCACCCGACAAGCAAAATTTAACAGGCCAGCCAGCTCCTGCACCTGTTTCAAAGTCACCTTCTTTGCGGCTCGTGCGGCCCTCACCGCCTCCTTGAGTCTAGTCAGTTTGTCATCGGGTAGCCTACACGTTTGTGCAACGGAGTCCACCTCGATTCCTAAAAATGTCAGTTTGGTTGAAGGCCCCTCGGTCTTTTCGTGAGCCAAAGGTACACCTAAATCCGCGCATAAAGCCTGGAAACCCATCATTCCCTGCTGACAATCGACGGCGCCCGCCGGCCCCGCGAATAGAAAATCATCCAAATAATGTACGACAGACGCAAAGCCCGTACTCTTAACATGTGCCCACTCCAAAAATGAACTAAACTTCTCAAACAACGAGCAGGATATAGAACAACCCATTGGCAAGGCTCTATCAACAAAGAACCCGCCCTCGAACTGGAAACCCAACAAGTCGAAATCCCCCGGGTGAATGGGCAAAAGCCGGAAGGCCGATTTGATATCACACTTCCCCATCAGCGCCCCCACTCCGCACGCCCGGACCATCGCGACCGCCGTCTCGAATGGCATGTAGCGCACCGAGCAGAGCTCCTCGGGAATGTGGTCGTTCACCGATTCACCAGGGGGGAACGACAGGTGATGTATAAGCCTAAACTCACCCGCGGCCCTCTTGGGCACCACACCGAGTGGGGACACCTGCAGGAAGGGCAGGGGGGGCTCCGCAAAGGGGCCCAAAACCCGGCCCTCGCGCACCTCCTTCATAATTTTGTCCCGCACAACGTGGCCCATTCCTGCCACCGACCTCAAATTGTCCGCCATGCATGCCCTGCGCGGCCCCCCATACGGGATCCTGAAACCCGCGGTAAACCCTGCGAGCAGGAAATCCGCACCCTTCTTGGGGCGGTAGCCGGTGAGCCAATGCTGCAACCTGTCCAATCTAACGGGGGTTGGGCCCCTTACCTTGAGCCCCCCCAGGCTGGGGTTTGGCGGGGGTCCCAGCGTCCTTGGAGCCGGCCCCACCACGCCCCCTGTAACAAGCGGAGGTCGGGTGTCTGCCACTACACAAGGAGCAGGCGTGGCGAAAACGACAATATGCCCTGGAACAGGCCCCTCTAGCGCCGTACTTGTAACAGTACGGCTGACCTCGAAAGGACGACCCAGCCGTGCTGCGTTGGCCGGAGGCCGGGGTCCCCGTCCCCACCGCCGGGCGGGGAAGAGTAGCCTCCTTGCCCGTGGTTAAAAGCAAATGACCTGTGGGTGTTCGCCCACTGGCCGGAGTTGACGCTTGCTGCGTGGCCTGAAGCCACAAATCGTTATGCCGCATATCCCACGGCCAGTGCCTGTTGTGGGCGGCGAACCTGCGAAAATCCTCGTCATATCGCTTCCAAGCCTCCCCCCCAAACTCCTGATACGCTCTCAGAATCATGTTCATGTACAAGATGAGCTCATGTGTCTTATGGACATCATCTTCTACCACCACAGAGTGGTAGGCCAAAAATGCATACGCCCACGACAGAATTCCCTTGTCCATTTTGGTGCCTTTTGGGTCCTCCGACCCCTTCTTGCCCTCTTTATCCTTCTCCTTCTTTGACTTAGGCGGTAGCAAAATCTGAAACATGTCCACGTAAGCGCCCCGCCAAATTTTACGTTTGAGGGACTGGGACATGTGCATACTGAGCGGAGTGTCTGGTAGGCCCGGCGCGAAAGGATTATCGCTGTCAAAAGAAGTACTGGTAGACCCCGAGGTAGTTGACCCAGAGCTGTCCCTCGAGGTATCCCTCTTCCGTTTGTGCCTCCTAGCCACTGTCTTTCTACGCCCCCTCCTCCAGACCTGCGCAGCTGTGCGGGAGCGCCAGGTCCTCTGACCCCCCTGTGTCGTGCGTTTTGAAGCCCGTAGCCGGCCACGAGGCCCTCTTGGGAGGGACCACCGGTGCCTAGGCATAGGGCACTCACCCCAGTGAGAGGAGTCGTCATCCGCCTCCTCAGAGCCGGATACCATCCTGCTGGCCTTCCTCCGCTTGGTCTTTGACTGCGCATGCCGGTCCTCGTGGGATCTCTGCGGGCTCCCAGCCGACTCCGATGAGCTCCGAGCCCCATCCGCGCCGGCAGCTGGCGTGGCCCGGCCCCAACGAGACCTGCCCCGCTTCTTTGGCCTCTCTTCCAGTTTCTCGAGTAATGAAGACAGTATACGTGAGGAAACAGAAAGCGAATCCCTCGCCCCCTGCCCCCTTCTGGCAGGCCGTGAAGCAGAAGCCTCTGCTTCAGAGAAACCCGATTCCCTACCACTGAGAGGCCCCTCCTCAGCGCTGGAAAAATCCTCTGGGGCCCCCAGTGGGTCCACGGGCGGGGCCCGGCCCTGGCGGGGCCCCCTCGCCCCCACTGCCGCTCCCCTACGGCCCCTCGAGCGCCCCCTGGGGGTCGCCACCCCCCTGGGGCCATCCTCGCTATCCTGCCTCCCGGCAGACCCTGCCCTTGGGGCCTCGCTCCACGCCCGCTTGGGCGCCCTCCTTCTTCCGGTGCAGCGGGGCTCCGTGGGGGGGGCCCCCGGCCCTCCGGCCTGCCCCCCCGAGGCCCGCCGCCGTGCCCCCGAGCGACCACGTCCGCCCCCCGCCATGCCTCCCTGTTCCAATGCGCCTCCAAACCCTGTGGGGGGTGTCGCCGAAGCGAACTAAGGCTCCAGCCGCCGCTCGCGGCTCTTCTGGCCTCGAAGGCCTGACGCTCCGGCGCTCCTCGGCTGCGCACCAGGCCTTCAGGCCTGTGACGCAGCTCGCTGGGGGGAAAGACTGCAGCAGCCTCGCCTCACGATGCTCCGGGCGAGACTGCTGCGCCACAAGGCAGCCCCCTCTTATAGGGCTGCCTCCACTCGCCCGGCCAATCGGTGCCCACGCACCGCACCACGTGGTCACGGCACCCGACGTGGGTGCCGTGACTCCGCCCCCCAACATGGCGGCCTCCATCCCCCGCCGATCGCCGCAAACCCCACCGGCCGGTAAGTCGGCTGTGGGAATTGTCACATAATTCCTTGAATTTTTTTTTTTTATGTATTAACGTAGGTTTCTTTATTATTCCTCCAGTGAAGACAGCTCAGGAATTGAAAAACTAGTTACAAAGCAGTTCCCTATAAAGTAACCCCGTTTTATTATTTGCTGATAGCTGCCATCTTCAAATAAACATAGGAATAGAATGTTTCACATTTGTAAATGTCACAATTTTTTCAATAATTCATGGATATATGTTCATGGAGCCTTATGATTAGGCTGTGCAATTTATGATTATCCGTATGAGAACCAGATTGGTTGAGGCATCGATCTGGAAACGAGGAGACTATGAATTCTAATTTTGTCTTATGTTCAATGACCATGGGCCTCTCAGTCTTTGAAAGTAGGCACACACACACACACACCTGTGAAGGGCTACCAGAAATTTTACTACCACACTATAGACATGGCTTATGCAAGACATCCTGCATTTTCTTTCAATATCTTTCAGTGCAAATTGGGTGCTCTGGGGTGGAGCTCCATTTTCACTACCCCACTGCATTCCCCCCCATCCGACAGTAGCCCACCCCTGTCCCCCACCAAAAAACCCCCCTGTAAAAATGTCTAGGCAGTATTCAGGCATCAAAGGTAGACACACAAGGAATGGATAGAGATGATACCCTATACCAGTGATGGTGAACCTCTTTTCTCTGGTGCTCATATCCATAATTCAATGCCTGGGGAGGGTGAAAACAGCTTCTCCCACCTCCTTGGAGGCCTTCTGGAGGCCGGAGATGCCTGTTTCCCAACTTCTGGTGGACCCAGTGGGCTCGTGTTTCACCGTCCCCAGGCTCAAAAGGCTTTCCTGGAACTAGGGAAGGGTAAAACACCCTCCCCCATTCCCCCAGACACTCCCCAGAAGTAAAAAATGCTCTCCCAGAGCTTCTATGTGAGCCAAAAATCAGCTGGCTGGCACACACATCCACATTGAAGCTGAGCTATGGCAACGGCTTGCATGCCACCCGATATGGCTCCGCATGCCACCTGTGGCCCCCATGCCATTGGTTCGCCATCACTGCCCTACACCTACACCAGGGAGCTGAAGAAAGGCAAGAAATGGGAGAAATGTTGGGGCACAATTGCCAGATCATTACAGATGTCATTCTGACATATCTTTATTATATTTTCTTTATAATCACTTATAAGCAAATGGATTCCTGATTATATTACTCCTAGGTTTTGAAAACCTGCTGTTAAATGCTAGGTGAGTTAAAGGAGGTAGATCTGCCATCCAGGATTATCTTGCTCTCTTGCTATCAATTATAAAGTCTTGTATTTGCATTCATTTAAAAGTGATTAGGAACTTTTAAACAATTTTTAAAAACCTATTTTATCTGTGAACTCATTTTTAAATATTTCCATTCCATGTAGAAAGACTTGCTAAATTAGTTGGACAAATAATTGGGAGCAGAATTTTCTTTCATGCCTTCACTCAAAAATATTGCCTTTTAGTAATTATTTGAGTGCCTGCATAGGGCAAAGTTCTTAATTTCAGAAGCAAGTGATATATGTCCTTACAATATCCATAAAATGTCACGAATAACAGATTAACTAATGGAAACAAAGGAAGGATCTTATAAAAAATTTCCAGGCTAGACAGTCATAAGAGGATAACATCAAACTTTAATATCAATAACACAGCTCACATTCTTCCAAATTTTCACTGTTAAAAGTCGTCTCAGATCTGTTCTGTACTGTGTCTCTCTTGTAAATGCTTAGATCATTTTCTTTTGTCCACAATGAATTGATTAATGTTCCTTTGATTCAAGCCTCAAATTAAAAAAAATAATGTTTCAGTATATTTGAAACTTTATAAATGTTCTGGAAAAGGCAAGGATAAAAAGCCTTTTAAAATGTGCAGCTGATTGACAGTCTGATTGAATTAATTGCAGGAATTCTCTTAATTGTGCACTTAATTACTGATACTATGTGTCAAAAGATTATGTGGCAGCACCTGCAGGAGACACTTCACAGCTCTAGTCAAAGCCAGCTGCACCAAATTTCAAGGAAGCATGGTGCATCGCCCGCAGCTTGTTAAAGGGGGAAATCATATTATTTTAATAATATACAATTAGAGTTCACCGTTGCCATCCTCCAAATGCAGACAATCCCAGTTCTCATTGCAAGGACAGGATCTAACAGATCAAAAATAGAGAAGAGACAAAAAGTGTTAATTATAGCCCCATATGACATGAAGTCTTTCTGTGGATTGTTTTTTAAATCATTTTGTTTGGCAAAAGGGGAAGAAAGAGCAACCTAAACTGACTCAGAAGGCTACAAGCCATTTCTGGACAAATAGCAGTAATTTAAGCATACTGTATTACCATAAATTCAATTCACAAAATTTTGTGTATTCACAAAATTCACAAAATCATGAATACACAATCATTCTTCACTTGCTTAGGCCAACTTTTCATGAATGAGAAGCCTCCTTTTAATTGTGCCATTACATGCAGGCAGGTTTCAAGGAGATAGTAAATTTCTTCCAGCATCTCTGTGTCAAAAGAAAGCATTACACATGACCTAGCCACCAAGCCAGTAGGGGGAAAAAATTGAATTTCACCCTTGGGTCCCATAGTCTCATCTAAGAGCAGGAAATAGAAAGAAATATTAGTGCATTGCATAGGCCCCATATATTCTCAATAAATTGGTTATCAACTCATTCCTGTTATAGCATTCCAATCCAAAAATAATTCTGTGGCAGGTAACTACTGCATCAGGAACGCAGATTTTATAATACATGTTTTAAAAACAGGCCATATCAGGGTTGAGTTTGAGGCAGGGTGCAGTGTGCAAAAGCTGCCTCCAACCTTTCCAATGAAAAGCTGCAATGTATAAAATACCACCATCAAAGGAAAACCAAAATGACAGAAAATACGATGAGATTGGTTTGGGAAACAAGATGAAAAGTTCCATTAACAAAACACAACACAGCAATTGCCATGGTGTTTATGAAGTATTTTCCTGTCTCTTCACATTTATGGGAACTTGGAGCAGCTGTTTGACTATCTCATTAAGTGCCTTGTGAAAGAAAAAGCAAAAAGTGCCATTGAAATAAATGACTGCCAGCCTGCCTCAAGATAGAAATAGAATTAAAGCAACATTATTTTATCTGGGAATGTTTCTGAAGGAATTGTAAAGGCTTTGGTGCCTCTCTCTGTTGCTCTTTGTTGTAAGACATCTTCCAGGAAACAACAACAAATGTAATTCTAAGACCTTTTCCCCCTCTTAAACATAGAGGTCAGGTAGAAATATATCTTAGAACATTTGGAGTATATTATGTTAAAGCATGGATCTACCTATTCATTATGCTCTTCTTTGACCAGCATCAGTCATCTGAAGACTCATCCTCATTGCTAGTATTTTCAGTTTTTATATCCATAGAAACCACTTTATCCTGTTCTGCAATTTTTCCTGCTCCTCATCAACCTTGATATGCTGACAGAATCTCACAGATTTTAAGCAGTCCCTCTTGAGTTTCTTCAGGCTGCGCCTCTATAACTACGAGTCTACGGAGAGGGACGGCATATAAATAAATAAATAAATAAACGAACTAACTAACTAACTAACTAACTAACTAACTAACTAACTAACTAACTAACTAACTAACTAACTAACTAACTAACTAACTAACTAACTGTCTGGTTTGGTTCTGCAACGCAACAAGACCGACACAGACTTCAGAGGAGAATCAGAACTGCAGAAAAAACAATTCCTGCCAATCTGCCTTCCATTAAGGACCTGTATACTGTACAAGGGCTGTAAAAATATTTACTGACCCCTCGCATCCTGGACATAAATTCTTTCAACTCCTACCCTCAAAATGTCACTACAGAGTACTGCACACCAAAACAACTAGACACAAGGACAGTATTTCCTGAACACCATCACTCTGCTAAACAATTCCCTCAACATTGTCAAACTATTTACAAAGACTGCATTACTATTACTAGTAGTTTTTTCCCACCATTCCTATCACCCATTTCCTCCCACTTGTGACTGTATGACAGTAACTTGTTGCTTGTATCCTTAATATTTTTTCTTAATATTGATTGTTTCCTCCTTGCTTATTTGACCCCTAAGACAATCATTAAGTGTTGTACCTCATGATTCTTGACAAATGTATCTTTTTCTTTTACACTGAGAGCATATGCACCAAAGACAAATTCCTTGTGTGTGCAATCACACTTGGCCAATAAAGAATTCTATTCTATTCTATTTCAAGATGAGCAATATATAAATTTAATAAATATTATCTGAATCCACCATTACCACCTCCTACCTTCTTTTCAAATATAGGTCTATGTAGAAAGAAACTTGTAAACTGTGCACATATAAGTAATTTTATATAGATACACACATACTAAGACTTTGACCACAATAAAAAATACTTGATTTGAATTATAAATGTTCCCCACTTGTCAAAAATCTTGGAGAAGCAATGAATATATATCCTTCAATTACTTTTTTGCACAGTTGGCACTTTTTTCATAACATTGGAACTGAAAAATGCCAAAAGTACTGTGTGGACAATTTTGGATTTTAGAGACACACCATGATTTGCAAAATGAGGGGCTCATGGCCACTGCTCCTATGGGGACTTTGAGTATTTGAATAAGGCCCAACCTACAACATAGGATTGTTATTGTGTGCAAAATAAGAGGGAATGCTTTAAAATAGGTAAATCACTAAGTTCATCAAACAAAAAAAATCAAATAAATTGGTTTAATAAATAAAAAATGCTTAAAAGCATAATAAATCGCACTACTAGTATATGATTTTAAAATTGCTACTACTGTCTAGTTAAGCAGTTTCTACACCAAGATTTTTTTTAATAAATGTTAACATTAACTTGAAAATCTTTGAATTTCAGTGAGACATTTCGCCTTCATGTTGCAAATTCTTCTTCTTGATATTTTAATTGTTTTGATCATGGCCATATAACTTTCACCCCAAGAAATACTGACTTCATTTAGCCTGGTTCATGCAAAGTCAATTAAAGATGCCAGGTGGGACATCTCTTTATTGCTTTATTCTGTACAGAAGAAAGGCCAGTGTGAATTTGTTTCCAAAGTGCAAAGGCTTGCCTCAACTGTTGGATTTTAGAATCCAAAAATCATGATATCACTGGCGAATGCAATTTAATTGGGAAGCACAACTGAAACACATCCAAAAGATGGCAATTACTGCCCAAAACGTGGGTGCTTTTCATAATGGAAATACAATCCAGTTGGGAATTTATCTATTCCTGTTGCTAGAGCTGACTCCCATCTCATTGCCTTTCTTTTGGTGAAATTACAGTGATGTTGAAAAGTGGTGCTTTATGGTCCCAACACCTATGAGCATTGTAACATCCCAACAGTTACATGATCAAAATTGGAGTGCTTGGAAACCAGCATATCGTTTGCGGAGAGGGGCGGCATACAAATCTAAATAATAAATAAAATAAATAAATAAATATCTTTAAAATGCAGCAGGACATGTGATTGTCATTTCCAACCTTCCCAGCTGGCACCTGACAAGCAAGGTCAATGTGGAAAGCTGGATTTACTTAACAACTCCATGATTCCCTTAACTCTAGAGATTCACTTAGCAAGTTGTAAAATTAAATGTGACAGAGGTAGCAACCACCTTACTTGTTGTAGTGTCCCGATGAACCACTAGGGGCCGCTTTAGGAGCGGACTTGTTGGTAAACGTTGATTGGCTAATGCAATTATGCCAGTTATATTTTAAGGAGCTGTAGAAGATCGTTGCCTCAGAACTATTTAATATGTGTTACTGTTACAATAAAGGTTATTTGAGTTAGAGTCTTTCATCTCACCTCAGTTACTACTCCATCAGCTATTAAACATAGCAGTGGTGACGAAGGATGGGATTTAATAGGTTATTTTGAATAATAGTCTGAGCCACCCGCAGAAAACAACAAAGGGAAAAAAGAGTTCCAGAAGCCTTTAGTTCAACAAAAGATGGCTACCCAACACACTTTTGCACCTTTTAATCGTCCGGAGGAGACATGGCAGCCATAGGTGGACAGATTTGAATCCTTCCTAATTGCAAATGCCTATACCAAATTGTCTGGGGATGGGAAGTGAGGTTATTTCCTCAGTTTTTGTGGCACCGAGATGTTTGAGGTAGCTAGAGGCTTTTCACACCTCAGTCCATTCACACAGTATGTTGGGAAGAAATGCTAGCTAAATTAAAAGACCATTACACTCCATGTCTCTCCACATATGCCAGAAGATACACATTTTACCATAGGAATCAGGCTGAGGGGAAATCTGTGAATCAAAATGTGGCTGCTTTTAGAAAAGCAGCTCTCTATTGTGAATTTGCAAATCCAGAGGACTATCTGTTAGATAGGCTAGTTTTTAGGGTGTGAGATAGCTGCCTAAAATGCTGTATTTTAGCAATATACAACCTCACACATCAAACCACTTTAATGAGGCTCGTGCAGCTGAACTGTTGTTGCAATCATTAGCTGAAATGGAAACTATGTACTGATGCTACCAATTCTGTGGTACCTGGGAATGAGTTCAAAATTCCCCCCAACAAAGAAATCTGCTGTTTGAAGGACATGAAAAAATAAGGAATGGCTTACCAGAAGAACGCCTCCGCGATCTCCCTGTATGAGTTGTGGGGGATTTAACTGCCATTTGAAAGATGCCATTTGCCACCAGCCGGCATGGGCATATAGCAAAAATGTGCAGGACAGGACAACCCCCTAAGTGACAGCCATCACAGCCTTTGGGATCTTGCACGAAGAAATAACCCTTTAAGGCGTCAGATAATAGAGACCACTGCTACGCCATATATCGCAAATTACCTCCTGAAACTACTATTTCTCAAACTTGAAAAAATCTGGGTGGAAAGGTTAACCCCAGAATTGAGGGACAGAATTGTTCCATGGAGATTGATATAGGATCTGCCGTATCGCTGGTATAGTGGAACACTGCACTTACAACAGAATTTCTGATTGCAATTGTGGTGGTACTTTACAGCTAGTAATATACTTGTAAGATTTCTGATTACTCTTGAAGTTATTGTCCCAAATGAGCTTTTCCAACTAGGTACATAATTGCAACAATGACGGCGCCGGACTTACCCGGCAGGCAGGCTTTGCTGGAGGGACCGGGAGACACCGGACCCTCATGGCGGCCGCCATTTTGGATCCCGAGTGAAGTCTCGTGAGGCGAGACTTTGCTCGGGATTTCGGGCCTGTTTGGCCCAGCTGCTGATTGGTCCGGGCGGGGCCTGCTTGCCCTATATAAGGGCGAGCAGGCCCGAGGCTCAGCCTTCTCGCCCGGACAGCAGCCTCGAGCAGACACATGGCTGTCTGCTCTTGGAGGCCTTTCGGCAGCCGCGTGGGCGGCCGCCGCTTTTGGAAGCCTCGTGGGAGGCTGGAGGAGGTTGCAGCTCGTCGCGAGCAGCTGGAGCAGCCCTTCCGAGGCCTGCGGCCTTCTCTCCTCAGGCTAGGCTGGAGTCCGGCGTGAGCCCCCCCCGCTTCGTAAAAGGCAGCCGCGTGTTGCGGCCGCCATCTTGAGAGCTTCATCGGAGGCTCGTGGAGTGGTCCGGGGCTTCGGGTCCGGTGGGGAGGCTGGGCCTGTGCCGTCTTCGGCTGTTGGCCCCTCTATTTCGTCCGGGGGGATCGTTTCGGTCGCCCCCTCGGGAACGGGGGGATCGGGCGGAGGGCTCGCGTGTGCGCCTCCCCCCCCATTCGTGGCCCCTGTTCAGAGGGCAGTTAGGCCCTTGGCGGCAGCTTCTTGCTGCTGCGCTGCCCGTTTGGGCAGCGGCCATTTGCTGCCCTCTTTTGGGGCCTGGGCGGCCCCGGTTTCATTCCTGTTAAATAAGAACTATGGTGTAAAACAAAACATACATAATAATAATAATAATACTGATAATTGTGGTTAATATTATTTAATATATTTATATAGACACACAGCAGGCAGGAAAAGACTTATTGGTCCCTCTAGTCTGCCCTTATAATATTTACTGTATTTTATCTCAGGATGGATATATGTTTATCCCAAACATGTTTAAATTCTGTTACTGGGGATTTATATACCAAGTCTGCTGGAAGTTTGTTCCAAGGATCTACTACTCTTTCAGTAAAGTCGTATTTAAACTTCAGTACAACAGTTATAGCCTAGGAAGGTGATGAGGCCCTTGGCCAGGGTAGCTAGGAAGCCCCCCCCCCCGGTGGGTCCTGCTGGGGGGATTACGGTTGGTGGCCACCCGGTCCTGGTTTTCTTGGGGGTTTTCTGGGGGGGCACCTGTAACCGGGTTTGGCCCCCCGCCGGCTCCTACTGCGGGGGCACGGGCCCCTGGGGCAGCTTTTTGCTATGGCCTGGTGTGTCAGGGGCGGGGGGTTCGGACCCCGCCAACGCAGGCCGTAGTGCCTCCGCCCCTTTTGACGGCTTACCCGTGGGGGCCGGGGGTATTAGGTACGGGGGCCACCACAGTGTGGGACCCGCTCGCTGCATGTCGGGGCTTTGCTGCAACGGGGCTTGTTTTTCGCCCCCCCTTTCATAGGTACAGCCGTGCGTGCGGGAGGGCGAGGTGCCCATGCCGCTTTGGTGTGCCCCGGCCCCTAAAAGGGGACGGTTGAGAGGGGAGGGGGCCAGGGAACAAACCCCACCTACTGGGGGAAAATGGGCCCAGCCCAAGTATGTAAGCACGCTCGAGGGTTGGTTGAGGGACTACCACCCTCGCTCGAGAGCGGCTGCTCTCTTGCTAGGTTTCTCACAGGGATTCAGGATCCCTTGCATGGGGGTTTGGGCAAGCCTTCAGGTCCGACAACCTCAGGTCGGTTGTGGGACATGAAGGCATTGTTCGGTCCAGAATGGCGGAGGAGGTGGCTGAGGGGGGGGGGGTCCTTGGGCCCTTCCCGGAGCCGCCCTTCCCGTATCTTGGGATCCCATTTAGGGGTGGTCCCCTGAAAGGCGAGTGGTGAATTTAGGTTGATTCACCACTTGTCTTTTCCTAAAGGGGAGTCAGTGAATGATTTCATTCCTGACGAACTTTGTAGTCTGGGGGGGCTCCCGGGCGTAGAAGAGTAAAGGTCTGCTGGGCTATGGCCCTCTCTGTGGTGCCTGGCACTCTGGGGGATTAGCAGCAGACGGGTGCAGAGTTCGGGGAGTTCAGGCAGGATACGGGTTACCCCTATAGCTGGCCTGCCCCAGTTGTGTACCTGGCCATATTTGTGTCCAGTTTAGGCAGTGTGGCCTTTCAGTTAGGACTTTGAGGTCCAGGTGGCCGGCCTCGCCTTTTGTCTAAGGCGGGGGCTGGTTTGTGGATTTATGGTGAGTTCCGCATAGTGAAGATGCGGGACGGCTGGCCAGGGCCTTATCGCTGGTTGCTAGGTCCTTTTGGCCTTCCATCTCATTGCCTTAGTCGGGCGGGTTTTGGAGTACAGGGTTTGGCTAGGCCAAGCATGGATCCCGCCGCTTGTGGGAACGCTCGTTCCGCAGTGGCACCGCCTCTAGTGTGGTGACGTCGTTCTCGATACTGAGGATTCGGGGATGCCGACCGCCGACGGTCGGCGGCCTGTTTTAGGTTACGAACGGCCAGTTGAGGGTCCGGGGTAAGATCTTAGGCCAGGGCTCCCTTTGGTCCCCTTCTTTCAACCCCGCCAGGACGCGACCGATGGTATTGCTTTGGGTCATTGTGCTTCTCCGACCACTTAGCAACAAGGTACCGTCGGGGGTGGGGACCCTGCCATCGTGGCGGCTGGGTCCTTGTTGGCTGGCGGGGGAGACGGGGTGTGCGGTGGGACGGGTGTTTCTACTGCTATTGCTGGGAGGGTGGCATTACATTGCTGCGCCCAGGTGGTCCTGGGAGGGCGGCATCCCATTGCTGCACCCAGGCGGTGCTGGGAGGGCGGCATCCCGTTGCTGCGCCCAGTTGGTCCGGGAGGGCGGTATCCCATTGCTGCGCCCAGGCGGTGCTGGGAGGGCGGCATCCCATTGCTGCGCCCAGTCGGTGACAGGGGCGGCACCCCATTGCTGTGCTCAGAGTTGTGCTGGGAGGGCGGCATCCCATTGCTGCGCCCAGTTGGGGCTGGGAGGGCGGCATCCCATTGCTGCGCCCAGTCGGTGCCAGGGGCGGCATCCCATTGCTGCGCCGGGATGTCTGCTGGGAGGGCGGCATCCCATTGCTGCGCCCAGTTGGTGCTGGGAGGGCGGCATCCCATTGCTGCTCCCAGTTGGTGCTGGGAGGACGGCATCCCATGGCTGCGCCCAGTTGGTGCCGGGGCAGCATTCCATTGCTGCGCCTGGATGTGTGCTGGGAGGGCGGCATCCCATTGCTGCGCCCAGTTGCTGCCAGGGGCGGCATTCCATTGCTGCGCCTGGATGTGCGCTGGGAGGGCGGCATCCCATTGCTGCGCCCAGTTGGTGCCAGGGGCGGCATTCCATTGCTGCGCCTGGATGTGTGCTGGGAGGGCGGCATCCCATTGCTGCGCCCAGGTGGTGCTGGGAGGGCGGCATCCTGTTGCTGTGCCCAGGTAGTGCTGGGAGGGCGGCATACCATTGCTGCGCCCAGGCGGTGCTGGGCGGGTGGCATCCCATGGCTACGCCCAGTTGTTCGGGGAGGGCGGCATCCATTGCTGCACCCCGGTCGCTGGTCTTGCTCTTTGGGCAAGGACCGGTACTGCTTGGGGGTCGGTTGGGGACCCGCCAGGCTTGCGGAAGCCTGCAGTGGCTTCACGTTGTGTGGCCCGCCACGTATGTGGTGCGGTCTTCGATCCCCTGGGGATCTTTGTGGGTCGCCATTTCCCTTAGGGCCATTCACCGGGTCAGGTGTAGAGGCAATATGGCCCTGGGAAGGGTAGTCAGGGAATTTAGGTGGGGTTGTAGTGGCCCATCCCCTCATCACTGTAGATCGGCTGTGGCTTTACCGGGCCGATGGCGTTCACCTGTCGGTACAGGGGAACGCCATTTTCTTACAGGACCTGCAGCGGTCTCTGCGTGAGCTGGCGCAGCCAGAGGGGGGAGTCGGGGGGCCAAGATAGAGATCTGACCCCCGCTCCATGGCAGGTTAGGGGCGGAAAACTGGGGGGTGGTTTAGCGACTGCGCGTTCTCCCTTGGGCATCATTGGGGATGATTGACAGGTTCTCTCCAAGCTTGTGGTGGAAGCGACCTGAGCAGTTGGGGGGAACCTGTCTTTGGGTCCTGCACCTTTAAATTCCCGGATTCTTGTTAGCCGTTGGGACCCCCCTCATGCAAAGCATGGCAGGGTCGCAGGTGATGGAGTGGTCCCTCACCTGGACTTGCATCAAGATACGCCCATGAGTTGCCCAGGAAGTTTTTGCCCTAACGTCATTTCCGCCCCGGAAGTGTTTGTTTGACCCTGCAGGTCCATTTCCGGGTCATAGTTGATTATGCTAATATATGAAAATTTAATGAATAAATTATGCAAATTTATGTTAATAAAAATGACCCAGTTTAAATCCAGCTCTTGTGTCCGTGTCGTTACTCCGTCTCTCCAGCAATGATCTGGATGACTGAGAATCTCCATAGACCTCATGAAGTTATTATTTTTTCCTTGCTAATATTTCATAACAGAAAATGGAATCATTTCTGTACATTCAAGGTCAGATAAGAAGTTATCTTAATATTTTCTTTGCAACATAAACAGTTTATGTTCTTAGCAAGCAACAAAGCATTAACAAGTAAAAAGGTCAAATTTGTGTTAGCCATTATTGACAATTCTGGCATTTCCAAAACATAACTACATTGTGTGTAAGATGTCTGTAAAACCTGTTTACACAGGACAAATTTTAGCTTCAATGACTCTAAAATATCTTCAAGTCCCATAAGAATGGGAAACAAAGGTCTTTGAAGAGAAGCATTCCATTCACAGTACCGGCACAATCTTTTCTAATAGGCTGATATAGGATATCTGCCTGCTCTGTAAATTATTAAAATTATAGTATATAGAAACTTAACTCTCGTTCACCTTATGACCATTTGGTGTGAGATTTTTTTTTCCTTTTTAAAAAAGGCACCACTTTTAAAGATATTCTCAGCAATATACAGGAGAAACAGATAGCACAATCTCAGATTCATTTTTAATAGGAAAATGAACACAAGAACAAGGGGGAACAATCTGAGATTAGTTGGGGAAAAGATCAGAAGCAACGTGAGAAAATATTATTTTATTGAAAGAGTCATAGATACTTGGAAAAACTTCCAGAGGATGTGGTTGGTAAATCCACAATAACAAAATTTAAACAAGCCTGGGATAAACATATATCCATCCTAAGATAAAATATGTGTAAGGACTGACTAGATGGACCATGAGATCTTTTTCTGCCGTCAATCTTCTATGTTTCTAGAGAACTTTTTTCAAGCACAAATAAGCTGGTGAATTAGTTCAGAATCTGAAGCTTTTCAGACTAAAGTTTTTGCTGGCAGCTCCTGAAACATCATTGCAGTATTGTACTGTTTTTTCACCTGCCTATTGAAAATGAAGTTAAAATTCCCCTCATAGATTTCTGAGCATTAGCAAATATTTTGTATTAGGCAAAACATTAATCGAGAAAAAAATATGGGTCAAATAAGTTCAAATATATACATTTTTAAACTCTTACCCAACATTTTTGAATTGAATGACTGGCTGAAGGTTGCGCCGGGGCTGGGGGAACGCAGCTCCTGGTGCAGTTGCCAGCATGGCTACGGGTTAATTTGCATGATTGTGTGAGATCACTCTATGGCCTAAGTGCTCTCACAAGGTCTTTGTAGAGCCGGAGGTGTGTCAGGCAAGCCCTATAAATAGGGCTGCACCTTGAATTCTCCTACTTTTCACTCCTGGCTCTCCTCAAAAGAGCAAACACCTGCCCGCCCTCCTCTATCTTGCAGTGCGCCTATGGGGTCACCTTTTAGGGGCTGAATATTTTACAGTCTCAATGCTTGTTTTTTCACTTACTTCACACTGAAGGGTGAGGATAGACTAGTTCGGCGAAGGTTAGCTTCAATCTGGCTACAATTGGCTTATCCCTTTGGTCACTGGGGCTGGCAGGTAAGCGGCAGAAATGAGCAGCAATAGAGACTGCACGTTCTCCTTTAGGGCATATTTTGGGAGGTGATGGATGGCCCCTCGCCAGGAACTCCAGGCAGGAACGGCCTGAGAAAATGGAGGGGGAATGCCCTTGGGACTCACCTAATCCAATTCTCAGATAGGGATTGGATGGTGAGCCCCCTCCCACATGCTTTGTGGGCATGGCCCTGAACATGGTGATGGATTGGTCCCCTCACCTTGATCGGCAAGGAGCTATGCCCATAGTTGCCCAGGAAGGTTTACCAATAGGAATTGCCACCCCATTTTCTGATTGGCCTCTGCAGGTCCTATTTATTTGTTGATAATCAGTTTTAATTGAGTTGTCAATTAATAAAGTGACCCATTAATTCCAGCTCTTTGTGTCCATGTTCTTATTCCACATCTGGCGCAATTGATAATGCTTTAAAGTTTAGCAATTCCGCTGACAATTCTGCTGCAAAAGTATTTATCTTTCCCCAACATTCTTCCTCAAATATTTTAATCTCCTAATTTAATGGAAGATTAGGTGTTAATATCCGATTAGCAGTGACTTAAAAACACAATTCTAATTTTACAGCCAGGTGTCCCTCCAACTCTGTTATTCTATTCTATTCATGAAATTTAGCACTTCTATTCCAACCCATCCACTATGAAGAGCAATTCACAAAGAATTTGCAAAAATAGCTTAACTGAGTGGCATGCCCAGTAAGCTCCCTGCTGCATAACTAGTTCCTGCTTGCTTTCCAAATTTATTTATTAATTTGGAAAGCAAGCAGGAATCAGTGCTCATCAAAAGATCTCCTAAGATAGGTGTTTAGGACAAATGTTAGTCTTTTTCAGAATTCAGGTCCTGTTACTGAAGGAAGGAATATTTGTAATACAGGAATATACAATTTCCTGCAAGAAAAGCAAAAAGGAAAAAGAGGGGGGGGGATCAATATGTAGATGAGATCATATTTGTTTCCCATTCAAATAAATGCAATTTGCTCATATTTGCTCAACACTTGGGGCTTCATTAATTTACCTGTGACATGTTGTTACATTTAATTGCCTTTGACAATTAGTAAGATTTCAACACTTTCCCTAATGGCCCAATTAGGATCATGCTTGTCTTTTGGGCAGTAAATAGGAAAGCATAATAATAAATGGTCAGTAAGGCACCCAGTCCTTAACAAAACCTCTTACATAGGTTTTGTATAGGAAAAGGAAATCGAGCATGAAACATAGGCCACTTCAGTTCTGCTTTAGTCAAATTAAAGCTAAGTGGAAAGCTTTCCCTGTTTCTTCCCATAGACATGCCTTCCTCCTGCAAAAACCTGTGTTGAGAATGCCTTAATTGATTATAGGAGAAAGTGCTGAGTTTTTGCTTCTGTCTACTTAATGTATTATCGATCACTTTGTAAAGTAAACAAACAATGTGATGTTGAATAAATTCCTTTTCCAAGCTGGGGCCCTGATGGGACTATAAAGGAAGGAAAGGACTGATTTTTGCCAAGCTACAAGCTATTGACTATATAACAGAAATGTTTGTGAAGATGGAAAACATAATTTCTGGATAGTTGGTCAAGGTCAGAATGCAGCTTTGGATGCAATTTGATTTATGCTCAGTGAGAAAAAGACAGATGCCAATATTGAGGATGTAGTAATTACATTAAAAGCAACACTATCTGTATCTAGCAAAAATAGATGATTGTCTTGTACTCAAGACACTGAACTGGTTATATATACTGTAAGGGCCTTTCCAAGAAAGTATTTAAACCTGAATCTTCTATCATTTTGGGATTAATTTGGATAATATGAACATTTTTTGCTTAACTATTAGTTCCATTGTATTTATAATATATAAGTAAATAAATGGAATAACTGAACAAAATTCAAAATGGCCCTGAATGTATTTTTCAGATAGCTGAAGGAATGATATGTAAAATGAAGCTATGACTTTTATGTAAAATAGATATGTAAAATGAAGCTATGGCGACTAAGTGTTTAAATTACAGTAAGGCAGCTTCAAATAGAATAAATTATTTGAAGCTCAGGGTTGAATTGTGGAGACCTTGATGTTCTCTGAGTTCAGTTGTTTGCTTGTAGACTTGTACTGTTGATGTTACTTACTCAGGTAATGAAAGTTCAACTCAGAGAGCATCAAGGATCCCACAATCATATTCTAATCTAACATTGATAAAAATGCTCTAATAGCAATAGCGGTTCAGCAATAAAACCAATTACTATGAGATAGGGGCCTTCTTTGAATTGGATATGCTATTTTATAATAATAACCATTTATTGTGGATATTTTCACCGTTGATTCTAACAATGAGCAAAAACAGTACCCTTTGGCCTAAGTCACCTCATCTAAATTTGTGATTTGATTACCCATGTTTTTCAGATTATAAGACACACCTTTTTCCACCCTAAAAGAGGCTGAAAATTTGGGTGCATTTTATACTCTGAATGTAGCTTTTTTCAAAGCTTTTTTTCAGCGATAACTAGGTGCTAATGATCTTCCCAGCTCTTACCTTGCAGACTCTTTCATTGTTACTCTCTGTGTAGAATGTTTTCCAAGCCCTAAGTCTTTGTTCTACTTGCTCCGAATTTTTCTTTCCAGCCCTAACCAGATTTATTTATTATTTATTTATTTATTTATTAATCAGATTTGTATGCCACCCCTCTCCGCAGACTCGGGGTGGCTCACAGCAATAACAATACAATGTAAAACAAATCTAATATTTAAGTTAATTTAAAAACCCCAATTTAAAACCAATCATACATACTAGATGCTAATAGTTTTCTCAGCTCTTACTGGCTTGCAAGTTCTTTCATTGTTAGTCTCTCCAAATAAGGGGTTTTTTAAAGCCCTAACCAGAGGATAAAATAATGTGCTGACTACAGGCGCTAGCCAGTTGAATATCTGTTGAGCAGATCCCCCCCCCCATTTTCCTCCCCCATAACTAAGGTGAATCTTATACTCCGAAAAATATGATATCCACCTGCAAATTTGACACACGCAATATTTTGGGTAGTTTTCCTGCAGTATCAACTTTAAGATTTTTTTATAAAATGAAACTACTAACATTTAACCACAGTTAATTGCTCTACTTTAGATAGAATTATTTTGACTTAGGGAGGGATTTATTTCGATTGCTAGTCATATCACTTTGTGAATGAAAAACAGAAAAAATCCACACAAAGATAAATGTGCATATTTATCCTTTGATAAAACGCGGATAAAATGTGTTTAAGAACATTTTATCTGCTGATGTTCTTGCCAGCAGTAACAAAGAGAAATGGGTTGATAAATTGTAGTTTTATGCTTAACGAACAGTTGATGTCCATCTAGCATGAATCAGCCCATGCAGCTCAACTTCATTGTATTTATAGCTTGCTGGCTAAGGCCATTAAATTTCTGAGCTGTGGTCTGTTGTCCTTATCATTTTATTACATACTTTATTGCCCATTGCTCATGGACAAAAAAAACAGAGACATTATATTTAAAGCTAATGCTATATTTATGTTAGCTCACTTACAGGTAGTAAGTGAGCTAACATAAAGTGGTCTTCTCTTTTATCTTTCTTAATTTCAGGCTAGCTAATTCAGCCAGAAAAATACTTGGAGTATCTGTAAGTCATGTCATGATACTTCATAGACACAGGAAGGTCCAGGGTTTGCATTTTACTCAGTTTAGGAAAATCAATTCCATATCAATTGTGTGCCACTTCTGTTGACTTTTAGGAAATCTGGCTTTCCCACCACTTGTTTCTCCTTTAATTGTTTTGACGATCAATCTTGTTTTACTGGAAGAAGCAAAAATATATCAGTAAAGAACACGCACACACACACACACACACTCTACACATAAAGAAGCCCTGAAGAGTCAGGCAGGCATCTCTAATCCTAAAATTTAAAGACACATAAACATGCCTCACAAAGAACCTAGACTGAAAATTATGGCCATCCATTTCAAAACTGTCATGAGGTTATTGATTAAGTTTCTTGAAATTTACGGAAGTCATTTTTAAAATAAATGATATTAATACTATCATTATAATAGTTTCCATCCCCATCCAATGTCAACTTGTCATTGGAGTATACACCTGCAGACGGCACTTGTTTTCATCTATCTTATTTTCACTATGGGAATGTTTCCAACTAAAACTAGTATATAATGGCTTTTAAATAAATATATAAAGTAAGCATTTTAAAAGGCCAAATTTGGCTATACCTAGTCAATCCTGCCAGATTTTGGAAAAACTGGAAATAAAGGAAGTTAGGCCTGATTAATACTTGCACGAAAGACTTCCAAGCATTATCAGATGCTAAGGGACTAGATTGAGAAGTTTGTATTTATGTATATATTTGTGGATGTCTGTCTGTCTGTCTGTCTGTCTGAAAGCAATTATGAAATATTGTGGTAAAAAATAGTGGTAAAAAGAAAACACAATAGTTGGACACCATCAAAGCTGACACCAGTCAGGGCATAGATCAACTCAAAGTAGTAGTGTAAATTTGGAAGAGGTGGAGTCACCTGGCCCATAGAATCATCAAAAGGTGGACCCAATTGAATGGATAAACTTCATCCAGTTAGCATTCCATCTAGCTATCATCTATCTCATCAAGTGGACCTCATCTGTATTTTTGCCATAGACATGTTGTGCTTATAAGGAGCTTTCTCAAAAGAGATTTTCCTTATATGCATGATATAGCAACTCTTTCTGACTCTCTCTTTCTAAAATGAAAACTTACCACAACATATTTACTTTTGGATTATCATTTTGTTTGAAAGGAAATTATTACCCAAATATCAATTTCAAAGGCTCTTTGCATAGTTTTGTTACTTAGATCTACTTAGTTCAGGAACACGCATAATTTTAAATTTGCTAAGTATTTTCACAATAGAGCTTTTAGTAATGAGATGTGAGTATAACCTTGAAGAACAGAAGGAAGACTTGCAACCAATACAATAGTCAGATAAGGGAGCATATGCCCCAAAGACATATTCCTTGTGTTTCCAATCACACTTGGCCAATAAAGAATTCTATTCTATTCTGTTCTGTTCTGTTCTATTCCATTCTATTCCATTCTATTCCATTCTATTCCATTCCATTCTATTCTATTCTATTCTATTCTATAAATCTGAATCCAAAGGAGGATGTAATCTGAGAAAACAAATCAAATTCTACTATTTCTAATTCTCTTGAGTGTAAAGGAGAGAGGTGCCGATTTTTCATTTTATGTTGCTCTTCCATCTGGGGAACTAAGAAAACATGTTAAAAATATAAATCTTCAATAAAATGGTTAAATATAACAATGAATAAAACAATAAATAATTAAATCATTTATCTGAGCACAAGACAAAAAGGAAAGGATTCAATTTCATTTTAAAATAACAACCTTGTAGCTGTAGTCTTTCTGTATCATACTATTTTTTAAGTCTTATTTTTGTATCTGCTAACCTTGATCAATCCACCAGTAATACAAAAAAGGAGAAAAAACAGCTTTCAAGTTCTTTACTTAAGTATTGGCAATCCAATTTACTGAAATGGAAGTGATGGAGTTGAGTTACAAAAGGTACCACAGCTAAAATAACAGCAAAATCTGTTCCACGTTTCATTTTCTATAGGATTCTAAAGATGACATTTCTGAATACAGGGATTTACAGATGTTACATAACTGTAACATTCAGAATTCTCAGTAGAAATTCTAAAAGTTGTTTTCCCAACACACTTCCAGAATGCCAGATGACATAAGTAGCAGAAAGTATAATAAACAAAGAGTTTAATTAATACTAAATATTGTGATAATGTTAAATTATACCCATTACCATCAGACTGCAGTTCCTGTTTCATGGAAGAAATTTGTAAACAGTGTTTTAATGGATTAATATAACAAATAATATAAGCAGCATAAATTTTGCATTAAAAAAATTGAGGGTTTTTTTTTACTTCACAACCCTCACCATACACTTCATTAGGCATTTGCAGAGTTTAAATAATTTGTGCCTTGTCCCCTGTAAAACAACCCATTCCCTGCATTATGCCCATTTGGCAATATTAGGGGTTTTTTTTTGCTTGCTTAGATTTCATTGAGGGATTGTCTGTATCAGCTGCCTGGATTCAGTAAATATGAGAAGCCAACTTGCCAGTAATACTCAAGGTATCAATTGGTGGTCTTATGGACATAACTTTAACTACAAAATGACAATCTGTGCTTCCTGTTTCACCACTGCCTTATTTATTATATATCACATCACCCAATTCTTGTATGGAGAATACTTTTGACTACTTTGTTCCTGTATCTCTGATGTTGTGTTTGATAGTTCGCAGATCCTGGACTAGTCAAATGAAAGACATCAAAAATAAGTGTGATAACATAAAGTTCAAGAAGTACTTACTAAAGGATTGGATACGACTGTTTATTGATTTTCCTATTTTGTTTAGTAAGGCTTTGCCTAGGACAAGACTGTTGGTGAGAAAGGCATTTAGAAAAGATCTGGTAGCAATAAACAATTTGAAAAGGCTTCCATCAACTGCATTGACTAAAGAAGGTGAAATAGACTTTCCCGATCTCATGTCCTGTAGTTATACATTTCCCATAATTCCAGGCTCCTGGATGATGGTCATATGGACTTCTGGGAGCTTTAGTCCCAGCACACTTTCTTTTCCTTGCCGGAAAAAGAAATATGGCGGCTGTCTATTTCAATGAAACTGCTACTTTTGATTTACCTCTTTAATGAGCGCTATATAAAAACTCATCGGAAGCGTCTGCAGAAATGAATCACTCAAAGGAAGTTTGGATTTATGAATAAAACAATGTTTTATTAAGTTGCTAATAACTTTCAATCGAATAGCACTCAGAATACATTGAAGCAGACAAACTCCTGCAAGTAATTGGCTTGCCACATCTGCCTTCCTTTCTAATTGGACTAATTATGGCAGTGTAGGATCATGTTCATTGCTCCACCGAAAGCAGGAAGTCTTGATTTACAGCAACAGGCATGGCAATTAGAGGGAATTAATTCATAAGGCAACATCTAAATAAATCATATTATGAGTAGGCAGCAATGTAATTATTGTGAATGGTAGTTCCCTTGTGGAAAACATCATGCTTCAACCCAAAATGAGGTTTTGAACCATCCCAAGCATCCAATGCAGCATTTCCTCTTTCAAGAACATTTGGTTTGATCTGATTTGGTTTCTTTCTGAAGATAGAATTAATGCAGTATCAAAAAAAGGAAGACATGAAAATGGTCCTTGAGCTAAGAAGGACAAGTCCTTGTTAGTTGCATATTTGTTGTTCTTCTGAATTAGAAGCATATTCATCTCTGATGAATCAGAGAAGCTAGTGAAGCTATTATTTTTTATTGTATAAGTTTTTGCCTCTGCCTTTATAACTTGCACAACATATTTCTGTTTCTTAATGATACTATTAACAACCCTAGACTATTAAACTCAAGGTCTGGTATGGAGATGGTTCCCACAATCTTTTTCATTCATTTTGTGACCAGATCTGCATAGCTAATAGATGGCAGAAAAAATTATAAAAGAGTTTTGAGAATATCTTTCTTGCCTGCCATCTAGTTCTGATCTGGATTACTGCAGGGTACACCTAGTTACACCTTGAAATCTTGATTTCCATGGTAAACCTATGATTAATCAAGATCAGCCATCATTTTGTAAGTTACCATCAGAAGCAATGAGAAGGTGTCTGATAGGCCCCTTCTCAGACCAACACATTTTATTAAAATGCACAAGCTTTCAAGAGCTGCAGCTCACATCTTCAGGTACATAGAAAGCTTACATTTTTGAATGCATTTTGTTGGTGTAAAACGGTACTAGTATTAGATTCTTGGTTGGGTTTTTTTTACTACAGCACCATAAACTAAGAAAGCTTCATTCTACAGTATAAGTAAAGAATACCGTATTTTTCGGAGTATAAGACACAACTTTTACCTCAAAAAAGTGGGGCAAAAAGTGGGTGCATCTTATACATCGAATGTGGCTTGGGGGGGGAGTTGGGTGATAGTCAACAGTGGCAGCAGCCCTCCTGTAGTCCTGCATGTAATAAATGCAATACAGTAATACCCCGGTTATTGCGTCCCCGACCATTGCGAACAGGGTAATTTGCGATTTTTCAACCCGGAAGTCAAAACACCATCTGCGCATGTGTGCCCTTTTTTTCTATGGGCACACATGCGTAGATGGCGCCCGGCAGATCAGCTGCTGGGCGGCTTCCCTGGGTCTTCCCCCTCTTGCTGGCGGGAGGGCAAGCAGCGGGCATCAGCAAGGAGTTTCCCCACCGCCCACGCAAACTGCTCGCTGCCGCCCGCCCTTCGCCCGCCCACGCCGTTCATTCTCGCCGCTTTCGAGCTGAGTCCTGAAGCGAATTCGCTCCGGGACTCAGCTCGAAAGCGGCGACAGCCAGCGCGGAGAAGCCGTTCGCTGGCGCTGGCTGTCGCCGCTTTTGAGCTGAGTCCCGGAGCGAATTCGCTCTGGGACTCAGCTCGAAAGCGGCGACAGCCAGCGCGGACAAGCCGTTCGCTGGCGCTGGCTGTCGGCGCTTTTGAGCTGAGTCCCGGAGCGAATTCGCTCTGGGACTCAGCTCGAAAGCGGCGACAGCCAGCGCGGACAAGCTGTTCGCTGGCGCTGGCTGTCGGCACTTTTGAGCTGAGTCCCGGAGCGAATTCGCTCCGGGACTCAGCTCGAAAGCGGCGACAGCCAGCGCGGAGAAGCCGTTCGCTGGCACTGGCTGTCGCCGCTTTCGAGCTGAGTCCCGGAGCGAATTCGCTCCGGGACTCAGCTCAAAAGCGCCGACAGCCAGCGCGGCGCGGCTGTTTTAAAATGTCGCCGCCGGCATGGGGGGCTTGCCAGCACCCCCCGGACCCCCAACCTGGGTTTGGGGGGCTGCTAGGAAGCCCCCCATGCCGGCGGCGACATTTTAAAACAGCCGCGCCGCCCCCAATCTTCGGCTCCTCGCTAGCGCTGCGGGAGTAAAAACACCATCTGCACATGCACAGATGGTGTTTTTACTTCCGCAGCGCTACTTCGCGAAAACCCGCTCGTTGCGGGGGGTCCTGGAACGGAACCCTCGCAACGAGCGGGGGATCACTGTACACAATTTCTTCCTATTTCTTCTTTTATTCACAGCAGGAGGTTAACAAGCGGCTGCAACACTTTCGCTTAGGCGCGCTCACAGCAGAAGACGCGTAAGACCAGAAGCAGTCCTATTTATAACATTTAGCCCAGCAACAAGCCGCGGCTGACAGCTATCCGATCTTGGCGCCAAATACAACAACCAATAGGAAATAGGTAAACAGTTTACATTACTTCTGATGATTCTGCTTAACAACAACTATTAGAAATTTACCTAGATACAATTCCTTTTAATTAACTGCGGACATAACACCCCTCCCCCTTCTGGTTAGTATTTTGTTACCGATTTATTCTGACAAATAAGTAATATAATCATCCAACCAGGCAGGTCTTCTGGGTGTCCTTTCTGATCGGCGAGGATCATGGGATACTTGGGTATCTACGGAAGAGGACGGTTCCTCATGTCCTGATGCATACGATTCTCCACGACTGACATGCAGTAGAGCAGGGGCAGCGCTGGAGAGGTCAGTGTGCCCAGGTAAGTCCCAGTCTATTTGTTCCTGGTTTCTGCCCGGTCTGTTATAACTCCCTGCGGGGAGTGAAGGAGTAGAAGCCCCATTATTATTGTTATTCCCATTTTGTCTCAAACTGGCTGTCTCCTGTCTCCCCCTTATGTGATCTATGTGTCGTTTCCACAGGCGTCCATCAGTTAACTTGACCATGTAAGTCTTTGGGCCAGATTTTTCGGTCACTGTGCCACGTTCCCATTGTTGGCCCCTGTCAAAATTTTTAACAAATACTGATTGACCTATACACATTGTCCTTTCTGGAATAGACATATTTACATTTTTGAATTGTACAAAAGAGGGGTGCAGTCTGTCCAGGGGAGACCTCAACTTCCTCCCCATAAGCAATTTGGCTGGACTCTTGTTAGTAGTCAAACTGGGTGTAATATGTTGAGTAAGGAGAAAGGTGTCCAGTCTCTCTTGCATCTCCCCTGGTGATGACCTTTTAATGGCCTCTTTGGCCACACGGACATATCTTTCCGCCATCCCATTAGACCATGCTACATGGGCCGATGTTAAAGCATGTCTGACCCCTAGATGTGCCAAGAACACCTCAAACTGCCTTGAAGTGAACTGGGGTCCATTGTCCGACACTAGAACATCTGGACACCCATGCATTGAAAATAATTTTCTTAAAGCGGTTATAACAGCAGTGGAAGTAGTGGACCCCAACAAAATAATGTCCAACCACTTAGAGTATTCATCCACTATAATGAGAAACATCTGGTTGCCTACCGGTCCTGCCAGGTCTATGTGTACTCTTGACCATGGACTTTGGGGCATGTCCCACTGTGCAGGGATGGTTTTTGGTGGATTTGGTCTCATTTCTTGACACTGTGCGCAAGTGGCAACCCAATCCTCAATTGTTTTATCTAATGCAGGCCACCATACATAGCCTCTGGCCAGGGCTTTCATCCTGACCACTCCCGGGTGACCCAGATGTAACAACTTCATGACCTGTGGCCTTAAAGCAGTGGGAATGACCACTCTGTCACCCCACAAAATACAATCATGCATTACTGACAGTTCCAAACGTTTAGCTTTGTAATCCCCCACCCCTGGGTCTTCTCCATTTGGTGGCCATCCTTTTAAAATATATTGTAGCACCCTGTGTAAGGTAGGATCCTTCTATGTTTCAATAGCCACTTCTTTGGCTGTAACCAATGGGTCAGTATTTAAATCTATGAGGAGGACATCAGCTGCCGGGGCTGGGTCCTCTACCCTCTGACCTAAGGGGCAGCGGCTAAGTCCATCTGCATGGTTTATCATTGAGCCTCCTTTATGAATGAGGACATAATCATACCCAGCTAAGAATATTGCCCACCTAGACATTCGAGGGGACATAAATGGAGGAGTAGGGCGACCAGTGGCTAGCAGACCTAAGAGAGGTTTGTGGTCAGTAACCAATTGGAAAGGGCGTCCTAATAAATAGTGGTGAAATTTCTTCACCCCAGCCAATAGTGCCAATGCCTCCCTGTCAATCTGGGCATAGTTTCGTTCGGCCATAGATAACGTCCTTGAGAAATAAGCCACTGGGGCTTCTTGACCGTTAGGGAATACATGGGCGAGTACCCCACCCACACCGTATGGTGAAGCATCGCATGTGAGTCTAAGTGGTAGGGTCGAGCTGTATTGAATATTTGACAGCAGTAATCCTCATAGGTGTCGAGGTCTTGAGGATGGTAGTCGTGGGGACGAATCCCTGGGGTGCGATGAGAGTCAGAAATTTTACAAACCGTTGGCAGCTTGTCGTTGGATTTTAAGTCAGCTGCAGCGGCTTCGGCTACTTCAGCTGTTTGAGCAGCTTTGATGACATCCGGTAGGATTGAATCCTCCGCTGCCAGCAGTTTGTTCCGAATTGTGACATTTCGCATGCCAAAAATGATGGCATCCGTTAATCTAGCTTCAGGATTCTCGAATTGGCATTTTGCTATAATTGTTCTAAGACGAGTAGCAAATTGGTTGATAGTCTCTCCTTCATCCTGGGCTGTGCGGGAGAACTGATGCCGGTAAACCCTCGCAGGCTTTGTGGGTTTAAAATGAGATGCCAATTTCTCTCTCAACGTGTCCCATGGCACGGAGTTAGCGGGCTCAGGATCAGTCAAGGTGCCCGCTAGATCAAAAATTTGAGAGCCACAGTAATTAAGAAACAGGGCTCGTTTTCTACCGTCTTCAGCATCCTTCATTCCTGCTGCTTCAAGGAATATTTCGAATTTTGCCATATAGGCAGTCCAAGTTGACCTCTCGGGATCGAAAAGCTCAGGAGGTTGGATGATCGATGGGGTCGACATTATGATTTTTTTGTGGGAAAAAAAATCACCTCTAGACCCTCGTCGCCACTGTAATAAATGCAATACACAATTTCTTCCTATTTCTTCTTTTATTCACAGCAGGAGGTTAACAAGCGGCTGCAACACTTTCGCTTAGGCGCTCTCACAGCAGAAGACGCGTAAGACCAGAAGCCGTCCTATTTATAACATTTAGCCCAGCAACAAGCCGCGGCTGACAGCTATCCGATCTTGGCGCCAAATACAACAACCAATAGGAAACAGGTAAACAGTTTACATTACTTCTGATGATTCTGCTTAACAACAACTTTTAGAAATTTACCTAGATACAATTCCTTTTAATTAACTGCGGACATAACACTGCAGTGGCGGCTTTTCACGTGGTTTGGGGGCTGGCACCAGGCACTGCTGCCAAGCTGTGCGAGAAACCATCACTGGACTACAGGAAAGCTGCTGCCACCGCTGCTGACCACCGCCACTGCAGTATGTGAGAAGCCACCACCACCAGACTACGGGAAGCAGCTTCTCTCAGCAGTCAGCAGTGGCACTAGCGGTTTTCCCGTAATCCGATGGTGGCAAGCCACCTCTCTTCAACCCTTATTAGAGACCCCTGGACCCACTTGCAGGTTCCTCTCTCCCAGGATACAAATAAAAAAAGACCTGCGCTGAATTCAGCAAGGAATTCAGCAGCGATTCCTCCCAATGAGCCGTGGGCTAGTTAGGGCTGCAGATCAGTCCTTTACCACAACCACCACCATCCCAAAAGACCCACAAACTGGCACTCACCGAGCTGACTTAGGCACCAACTCATTCCCACAGTAACAGTTGGTGCGTGAGGCTCCCAATCTTACAGCCGCCGCTTCCTCGGCTCCTGCCTCCTGTGCGAGCGGTGGGGGCCAGTGGTGGCAGTAGTGTCTTTTCTGAGCACGCAAAGCTCTCAATGGGGAATGCAACCGAGATGGCTCTCATTGCAAGCACCACACTGCTCTCTTTGGTAGCTGGGAGTGGGAAAGAAAGGTGGGCTCTCTCGATCTTTCCACATGAGACAAACTTATCAAGGGAGAGAGGTGCCCACGCGACGGAGGACAGAAACTCAGCTTTCCCCCAAGCCTGCCAAGTTTCACAGCATGGGGGAAAGCTGAGCTTCTGTCCTCCGTCGCATGGGCGCCTCTCTCCCTTGGTAGGTTTGTGCTGAACCTTATGTCTTCGGAGAGGGGCGGCATACAAATCTAATAAATAAAAAAATAAAAATATACCTGGGAAGTGGGCCAAGCCTCCCACCTCCTTAGCTACCAGTTTTAAGAACCAGTCTGATACAGGAGCAACCCACTGCTGATTCATATGCAAGGTAACTTGAGAAATTACCAACTGCCATATAAATGGTTTTTATATGATATGGGTCTCCATGATTTTGAGATTATTTACAAGGGTGTCATGCATGTAACCTCCTTCCAAGAGAATCATTTTATAAGGGATTATTTCTAGCAACTGCTTTATCATACACTAAGGATTCAAAAATGTAGATACACAACTGGGGTATGAAATCAGACATAGAATATGAGCAAAAATTTGTAATAACATTCCTGGACAACATGAAAGATTTTGGTTTTGATGCTTTTAATCAACAGTTGGTCAAAAAGTCTTTTTGACTACATTCTGTGGATATCCCTAACTACAGATAAAATCAGAAGGGAGGGAGGGAGGGAGGAAGGAAGGAAGAGATTTCTGTTTTTCTTTCTATGGATAAAAGGTTTGGGGTTTTTTAATATACAGTGATCCCCCGAGTTTTGCGATCTCGATCTTTGCAAAACGCTATATCGCGATTTTTCCACCCGATGACGTCACTCCCTTCCTTTCTCATCTTTCTTTCTCTCTCTCTTTCTCTATCTTGCTTCTTCCTCTCTCACACTCTCTTCCTCCCTCTCTCATCTCTTTCTTTCCTTCTCTCTCTTTCTCTATCTCTCCCCCTCTTGCTCTTGAACAGCAAGCAAGCAGCCGGGCGGGCGGGTGAACGGGCAAGCGAAGCAGCCGGGCGGGCGGGTGAACGGGCAAGCGGAGTGGCCGGGCGGGCGGGTGAACGGGCAAGCGAGCGGCCGGGCGGGTGGGTGAACGGGCAAGCGAAGCGGGCGGGCAGGCGAACGGGCAAGCAAAGCGGCCGGGCGGGTGGGCGAACGGGCAAGCGGAGCAGCCGGGCGGGCGGGTGAACGGGCAAGCGAGCAGCCGGGCGGGCGGGCGAATGGGCAAGCGGAGCGGCCGGGCGGGCGGGTGAACGGGCAAGCGGCAAGTGATCTTGGGTTTTCCCCTTTGCCTGGGCGGCGGGAAGACCCAGGGAAGGTTCCTTCGGCCGCCCAACAGCTGATCTGCTCCGCGGCGCGGCAGCAGCGAGGAGCCGAAGATGGGGTTTCCCCGTTGCCTGGGCAACGGGGAAACCCCATCTTCGGCTCCTCGCTGCTGCCGCGCTGCGGAGCAGATCAGCTGTTGGGCGGCCGAAGGAACCTTCCCTGGGTCTTCCCCGCCGCCCACACGCAAACTCCACCATCTGCGCATGTGCGGCCATGGAAAAAGGGGCGTGCATGCGCAGATGGTGTTTTTACTTCCGCACCACTACATCCCGAAAAATAGATTATCGCGAGGGGTCTTGGAACGGAACCCTCGCGATAATCGGGGGATCACTGTACTTTTACTGTATAAGGAGCAGAGAAGTCCCATTGCACTTGTGTCAGAAGTACCAAGGCAGTTCTGAGTCAAAAGTATTAGCCATTGACATCACCATTGCCCCATTGGGGACTCCTTTCACATCCCTGGCAGGAGCTGAAATAAAAGACAGGAGTTCCCCCCACCTCACAGCAGCAATGGACTCTTCAAATATGAACTTGTTGCTTGTCAACCTAGTGTTCTAACCATGTAAACCATTGTGATCCTTAGGGTCAGGATGTGAAACCATCCTTTTGATCCTTTGTTTCCAACACACTTCACCAACTAGTTCTTTAATGGAAATAAGCCCCATTAAACTGAATGGGGCTCATGACACAAATGATCAGAACTGGAAATATCACTTAATGGACTAAAGGGAGCATATTACAAGAGAATATATTAGCGCAAAATTAATATTTGTGCTGAATTCCTGATATCTTCAATCTGGACAATTTCCCCAATCACCCTGTTATTAACCTTTAAAGATGTAGCTGATGTTGCCACTAAAAATTAGTGGTGAGGGCATCCTTTCATTTCCCTGCTCCAAATGCTAGACAGTCATTTTGTATTATGTTGAGTCACATCATACATATGCACATGATGAGAATTAGCATAATATTATGATATTGTTTATATCTGGAGCCTGACATGTCATAAATCTCTCTCATCAAGGAAACTAGGCTCCACATTTCAGCAATTATCCACTTTTAGCAGATGCTTGATCCATTAGGAAGTGAGGTGATAAATTACCTGCTAAAAAGAGTGGAAATGTAGTCATCTTGATTTGCTGTATCTTCACTTTGGCAGATAAACGCAGACATCAATTATACTCTCTGTAAACTATACCACACTGGGAACTTTGCAGGAACTTAAAATTAAGACTGTTACATATCATATCACATTGGTTTCCTATACTTACATCAAAAAGTCCATCCCCCAAACTGTTTTTCAAAAAATCCCATATTAATTTCAGTAGAACCCTGAAAGACCTCTTTGTGAGAATGGTGGTGGAATGGTGGAAACCATAGTATACAATAGCATACGCTCCTTGTCAAGATCCATAATTCCCTTCTTTTGATCAATTTAAACTCATCCATATTGTTTAAAGCCCAGGACCCTCTATTAACCAGCCCCATGTGTCCGTAAATCAAGGTTTAATTATGTTGTGCTCCTCTTTGTTACAGGTAACATATTTTTCTGTATCTACCTCTGTATAATATTCATATTATCATTCATGATTTCTCCTTTTCAGATTGTTTTTCTTTAAATCCTCTGTTTTATGATTGTCAGCTCTGCGCTGGCTAATACCAGAGATACTACTTTACTGAGATTTTCTTTCAATAAAAGTGGGTTCCAGGTAGAAATCCAGCTGAGACAATAAAGCTACCACTAATTGCATGCCTGGTTTCATATACTATACTAAGCCAGAAGATTTGGTTAGTGGCCCAAGCCTCGGCAGTGGTAAATCTCACTTAATGTCTTGGCATGTTATGTGAACCCAGTGCACTATAGTCTACTCAATAAATATAAACCATAATTTAATGCAATGTGGAAACACAGCCTGTCTGAATTCAAATGAAAGCATTCCCAGGAACTATATATTACACTGGACTCTCAGACAACTTGGTCACTTTTGTTGAACTTCTGGTCATGAGGTGAGCTTACCTTTTTTGTGCACTAGCTTTTAGGGTGAATAGGCAAAACTGAGTTCATTTAATTATTACCAATTAAAGCCCATACTGTACGCCTGAGATAGCAAACCTATGGCACACAGATCCATATCAGAGATCACACAAGGCATTTCCCTATGTCTAGTATTGGGCGAACCGAACTCACACAATTCGGGTCCGTACCGAATTTTGCGATGTTCGGTATGCGGACCCGAACCCGAATTTTTTTTGAACTCCATGCTGAGGTTCGGGGTTCGAGTTCGAGGTTCCCTCAAACAGCGCAAAACGCTGCCGCCTGGGAGGACAGTGGGGAATCCCATCGTGGCATTCCCCACCTCCTTTTGCTTGCTGCACTGCAAGCAAAAGGACCTGGGAAACCCCACAATGGAATTCTGGGGACGGAGTTTTGATGTCACACATACTTTTCCTGACCTCCCTTTACTTGCTTAAAAGAGAGGTCAAAAACACAGTTAATTCCATAGCACAATGGTTAGCTCTCTCAACTTTGAATCTAGCGATCGGGGTTCAAATACTGGTGGAACCACCTTTTTAATTTTTTTTAATTATTATTATTATTATTATTATTATTATTATTATTATTATTATTATTATTATTATTATTATCATCATTATTTATTAATTATTTCCATGGGCATATCGGGAAGGTTCCCTTTTGCCCCCCAAGAGCTGGAGGGTCTTTTTAATGCTTTCTTTTTTTCGCACTAAGAAAGGATTAAAAGGATCCAAACCCCTTTTATTATATAAAGAAGCATGATGATGATGATGATGATGATGATAATACTAATAATACTACTAATAATAATAAATTAAAAAAATAAAATTAATTTTTTTTAAAAAAGATGGTTCCACTGGGATTTGAACCCCGATCGCTAGATTCAAAGTCGAGAGAGCTAACCATTGTGCTATGGAATTAACTATGTTTCTAGCTTCTCTCCAAAGCAAGTAAAGGGAGGTCCTTTCAGGAAAAGGAGCTGGGAAATCCCACAACACATGGAGTGTTCAGGTTCAGATTCAGGTTCAGGTTCGGTGACATCACCTGAATTTTTTGTAAAGTCCGCCCTAATCCCCCGAACCCAAATTTCATTGGGTTCGCCCATCACTACCTATGTCAACTCCACCACACATGTGCATGCTAGCCAGCTGATTTTCTGCCTTGAGGAAAGCTTCCTGAAGCCCTGGATCAGGGGTCCTCAGACTTGGCAATTTTAAGACTTGTGGACTTCAAGTCCCAGAATTCTCCAGCCAGCTATGCCCTGGCTGGTAAAAAAACAGCTCAATGAGCAAACCAGGGTTTAAAAAATGGATTTCCAGTTTGCCCCTTATGCTGTTTTTCACATTCCAGGGAGAGGAAGCTTCCCTGAAGCCTCCCAAGGATGAAAAACAGCACAACAGGCAAAACGGAAGTCCGTTTTTCTGAACTTCCAGTTTGTCTGTTTGGCAATTTTTTTCACCATCCCAGGTTTCAGTGAGGCCTGTGCGTATTCAGGGGGATGCAGGGGAGGAATTGTGTGCATGCACTGGGGCAGTGTGGGAGAGTGCACATGCACGGGGGGAGGGAATGGGTGTGGGCACATGCACACACCCTTTTGGCATGCAAACCGAAAAAGGTTTGCCATCACTGCTAAAGGCCCTTTGGATGAATTTCATCCATGTAGAAATAATGAATTAAAGCAACCAGGTTTATTTTTTGTGAACAGAACAGAACAATAGAATAATTTTATTGTCACTTTAAATGTACACTAATTGGCATATATTAAAATAAAATTTCATTGCATACAGTTCTCAAAAGGTCACCATCTTCAATATACACTATATATACACCAAATATGGATATAAGCACCATTTTCAATGAGAACATAAGGAATATGTTAAAGGCAGGAACCTCAATATTAGGAAACCAGAGAAATTAATAAAATAACCGAAGTTATTAATAATCAATGTGAATAAAAGAATGTCAAAAACTGAATGACAGAAGAAATCAAACTGGATGTTCAAACAAACTGTAGAAATTGCCAAGAAGAGAAAACAAAGACAAAAATATATAAAAAGAACTTAACAAAGTTCCAGAGACTTGTTGGAAGAAATAAGAAGTAGACATAGTCCTTGACTTATAATAGTTCACTTAGCAACTTTTCAAAAGCACAATGGCACTGAAGAAAGTAATTTAGGCCCGTTTTTTCTCAGTTACGACCTTTGCAGCACCCCCATGATCAAAATTTGGATGCCTGGCAAATGACTCACCTTTATGACGGTTGCTGTGTCCCAAGATCATGTGATCAGCTTTTGCGACCTTCTGACAAACAAAATCAACGTGGAAGCGAAATTTACTTAACAACAAGGTTACTAACTTATCAACTGCAGTGATTCACTTAACAACTGTAGCAATAAATGCCGTAAAATGGGGCAAAACTCAAATTACAAAGGTCTCATTTAACAGAATTTGAACTCAACAGAGGTAGCTCCAAATTCAAATTGCTATGCCAAAAGATGAATCTGGCTGGCCCATTGACTTTGCTCATCAGGTCACAAAAGGGAATCACATGACACCATGATTATGTAACCATCATAAATACATGCCAGTTGCAGAGCATCTAAAGTTTGATCACATAGCTATGAGGATGCTGCAATGGTTGCAAATTTGAAAAACAGTCATAAATCAGTTTTATCAGTGCCATTCTAACTGGACAGTCACTTAATGATTTATAAGTCAATCACTACCTGTACAGAAGCAATGTGTACTACTGGAAAAATAGTTAGGGACAGATTTTCATGGGGGGGGGGGATTCTATGTGGTCACTAAGAACTGACACTGACTTGATGGCACATAATCATGTTCTATTAGCTTTATGTTCTTCATCTTGTAATCAGACAAATTTAAGCAGACAAAGGTTGCTTAAAGCAATTCTCTGTACTCTAGGTGCACATTGTTGGAAGAAACGTTCTTCTGGGTTCAGTTCCAAATGGGGAAAAAGACACTAAAAACATGGTGACTGCTTGGGCCGATGGTTTAATGGTGGACAGCAGAACCACATGGTTAGAGGAATCACATGCCTCAAAGATGTTGAAGAAGAAAAGAAGGGCCTTACTGGAGTGTCCCTGAGTTTTGTTGGGTCACACCCCAGAGTTTCCTGTTCCTGTATAAGAAATGCACTCTGATTGGTGGTCAGACTCCCAGTGGGTGGGGCGGGGGTCTTAGCTAACCTTTTAGGCTGTCTCCCAGATTTGTTTGAGCTTGTTTTAATGCTGGCTGATGTAATTTTCCAGATGCCATTGCTAAGTTTCTGTTTGCTAGATGAGTCTGCCTGTAGATCTTTGTTATGTAGAATAGACTGCCCATTGACAAAGGTGGGGGGGGATGAGCGAGCTGGGCTCTGGCCTTAATGGTGCATTGACAAAAGTGGAGGCTATTAAGACTGAGTCTATTTTCTGTCTAAAAACATGTTTCTCCCATCCAGGGAAACAAAATATTCTGCCTTTTTAATATTTCCTAAAATATTTCATTTTCAAGGAGAAGGGGTGGGTGTTAACATATTTCCCAAATACATGTTGTACACATTTTAATTGGAGAGCTAAATTACAAAACATTAAAAAGTATCTGCATTAAATTTGGATTAACAGTTAATTAATTGGTGGTTTTGATAACATCTCTAATACTCTTGATAAATTTACACTCAAACCTATTATGAGAGAAATTATGCAATAGATTTGTTATCTCTTCCACATCTGAATTGCTTTAGGACATCTGGAGATATGTTTCCCGAATACAGAGCTATTGGAATCACTAAACTGCGGAATCTCATAAAAAAAAAAGCAATGAAACAGTAGTGTGAAACAAAGCAGAGAATCAAACCTTTAGAAATTTAAACTTCTCTGCTCATAAAAGGTAGGTATTTATACTCTCTCCTATTAACTGTAACATTCTCAACAATTCAGAATAATGATATTCACAACAGAACAAAAGGAGATTTCCAAAAATAAACACATTCAACTCTCACAACAATGTTAGAAGCGTTTTCAAGGTAAATGACACAGCTAATAATTCACACCCATTAGTCTTTCATCACTGCAGAACTGAAGGCTGAGACAATTGCTAAACTGCAATTACAACAACAGATTTGCATTGAAAGAGAATTTGCAGCTACCATACATGTCCTCCCTCTTTCTTTTAAAGAAAAAAGGTGGAAACAAAAGCAAATGAAATTTAAAAGGGGGAAAAAATCTTCACAACATTTAAAAATTATAAACTATGGAAAGCAAATATGGAACCCATTAAAGATTTTAGTTGTGTGGCTTAATATTATCTAAGTACAGTGGTACCTCTACCTAAGAACATCTCTACTAAAGGCCCTCCATTTGCTCTGGGCTGCCAAAGCCTCTTTAAGTGCCACGGAAAGGCTCCTCTGGCAGCCCAGAAAAGCCTGAGATGGCCAGGATTAAAGGGGGAATTGCATTCTTAAGTAAAGGTACCACTGTATTCAGATTACTGGACAAAGTCCTTGCCAAGGATTAACAAGAATATCTGAATAAATTGGATAGAAATGCTAAATATGTGATTTGTATGCAATGAATTTTAAAACAAAGGGGACTATTTAATTAACCTCATTTGTGAAGTTAGACATTGTTACACTCTGCAGAACTGATAGCAAGGCTGGATGTCACCTCGCCTGCTTTAAGTATCACTGTTACTTCAACTAACTAAGAATTCAAATGTAGCAACACACACCCAGCCTCCCATGAGAAATATTGCTGGCTAGAAACACAAATAATGTAGTGGAACTTGTTAGAAGCAAATATGAAAGGGAAAGCATTGTTACCCAATTTCTGTGCAAATACCCTTTCTTGTTCCAGCTGCTTAGGACACAAATGCAAAGATTAGTTTGTTCTGCATCTAGCTCCTTATCTCAATGTCATAAAGGTTTTTATTCAATTAGAATAAATACAATGGAAATGAATTAGGTTTAAATACATAATTATACCCTCAACAAATTATATTTAGGAAAGAGTCATCTCAAGAAAAACTGAACAGCAGCTATCCTTATCTGGATAACTAACTCCTGCTCCAAAAAAACCCCCAGCTACTTTGTTGGAAGGATGGAAGGAGGGGGGGGGAGGTTTCAATCCAAAGAATTGTATTCAGTACTCATTAGTACATTCAGCACTGTTGAAATCCTGATTTTCAACTTGAAATGATTTCACTTCAACTACAAATTATATATTGTTAGTTTTCTTGTTTTCAGTGACAAAAAGGACACTGCAGCAGCACTGCAAGCAAAGGGAGGTCCTTTCACGTAAAAATAAATGGACCACCCTTTGCTTGCAGCCCTGCTGCGGTGTCCTTTTTCATAAAAATAACAATGTTTATTTTTACGTGAAGACCTCCCTTTGAAGGAGCTGGGGAATCCCTCCCATGAAGAGATTCCGGGGTGGAGCTTTGACGTCACCGGCAGGAATCCAGGAAGTGATCACCTTGGCATCCTTAGCAACCTGCCGGTGACGTCAAAATGCCAAACGCCAAACACAACCCCGAACTTTGCCTGAAGTTTGAAAAAATTTCGGGTTCATGTTCGGCATACCGAACACCACAAAATTCGTTACGGACCTGAATTGTGCAGGTTCAGTTCGCCCATCACTATTCACAAGGCATACCTGGGGAAAAGGAGATACTGTGGGGAGGGGGTTGGGAACAAACACTGAGTTCCTGGAATTTTGTGTGCTGATGTTTGAACTTGCATTCCTGTGTGGTGTTCTGAACTTATTATCTCTATCTTTTGCCCCATGAACTCCTTGCTTTGTTCATGTTTTGCTAGATAACTTTGGGATTTATTGCTGTGCAGCCTTGTGCAGACAGTGCTGGGCTGGACTAATTGCAACCAGAGGCTGTGTGAGGTTTGTTTGGGTGATATTTGGAGTACTAAAGAGGCCAGTTTGAACTGCCAACTGTTTGTGTTGTCTCTGTGCCATGCCCAGGGTCATCACAATATGATTGCAGAAATTGGGTATGACCAGTCTAGAGAAAAAAAGGACTAGGGATGATAACAGTATTTCACTATTTAAGGGACTGCCAGAGGAGGTCGACATATTTTTCAGAGCCCCAGAAGGCAAGATAAGAAACAATGGATGGAATCTAATCAAGAAGAGAAGCACCAGGAATTAAGGAGACACTTCCTAACAATGAGGGCAATTAACCAGTGGAACAGCTTGACTTCAGAAGTTGTAGGTGCTTCATCACTGGAGGTTTTTAAGATAGGTTTTTAAGACATCGATATTAAATAGTATAGAGCAGTGATGGCAAACCTATGGCATGGGTGCAACAGGTGACATGCGAAGCCATATCTGCTGGCACGCGAGCGTTGCCTTAGATCAACTCCGACCTGCATGTGCTTGCCAGCCAGCTGATTTTTGGCTCTCACAGAAGCTCTGTAAGGGTGTTTTTAGCTTCCAGAGATCCTCTGGGGGATGGGGGAGGGCATTTTTATTCCCCCCTCCGGCTCCAGGGAAGCCTTTGGAGCCCGGGGAGGGCAAAACGCGACCCTACTGGGCCCACCAGAAGTTGGGAAACAGGCTGTTTCTGGCCTTCAGATGGCCTCTGGGGGGGGGACTGTTTTTGCCCTCCCCGGGCATTGAATTATGGGTGTGGGCACTCATCTATGCGTGATAGTGCATGCCCACACTCTTTCGGCACCCAAGAAAAAAAAGGTTCGCCATCACTGGTATAAAGTCTCCTACTTGAGGACAGGGTTGGGTAGAAAATCTCTGAGGTCTGCTCCAGCTCATTTTTATTCTGGTTCTGATTTTATCTCTTCCTAGAGAATAAGCATTTAGCAAAATAACCACAGTTAGTCTAACCCTGCATATAAAAAAAATGCAATATTTGAAATATTCAAGTTTCAACCCCACAGTAGTTGAGGGTGGAACGAATTTAATACAGTTTTCATCTCATCCAGGTTACATAAGGATACATACATAGCTTTCCTCTTCTGAATTCTCACCATGAAATTCTGTCTGCTGGAAGATTTATGGAAGCAGTAGGATTTGTCCTCTGGGAGCTGGTAGAAGCTGTTATAAAATGCCTTGTGATGTTCAAATCCTTGCTTACACTCCTGTGTTCCATCTGTTACCACAAGCCTTATTTCTGTTCAAAAGAAAGAAATTGATTTTAAATAGCTAGATGAATGGTCAGTATTGCTCAAGTTAAGGATGGAAATCCGTGAGACTGTATGGTCTAAATTTTTAGCTCAAGAGGAAACACTATATAAGAGAGGAAAATCCATTAATTAAAGTTCACAGAAAGAGCAACATTCATAAGGTAAAATTTGGAACTTTCATTCCCTTACCAGGGTATATTTCAAAATTAATTTGTTTCATTGAAATGGCCTATTGGTCTCCATCAGCTTGATTTGTTTATTTTTGCATTTTTAAAAAATATTCTACAAACTGCTTCAATTCCCACAAACTGATAAGGTGGAAACTTCAGCTTCATTAATTCAGAAAGGAATTAACCTGAATTAGTTCCACAAAATACTAATAGAAATAACAAAATATAAACCCACTATGAGGTTTATAAAGAAAATTTATTTTTAAAAAATGTTTCTACGAAACTCTAGATATTTTTAACTTATCCCCAAATTCCCACACTTTTTATCATCCAACTATTTGGAAAGGAATCAAATGTTTTCTTGTAACTAGTACAAGTTACTTTAAAAAAATATTTTAGCTCATTTTGAACTTTTTTAACATTGCTTTATCTATAACACCAACTAAGCTTCAGTTCTTCATGAATTTTTGCAGTTTCCCTTTTGCTGAATCGAATAGAGAGAATTTTCCTTCAGATTGAATTTGCTATTATACATGTAAGCATTTTTCCTTTTTGTTTTTCTTTATTAAAAAATATTTTGGTTGTCATAGCCTTCATTTGTACTTTAATGCAACAGTAAACTGATCATTGAACCATTTATGATTAAGTATAGAATTAAAAATCTATTCAACTCAGTACCAGATACATTTTAATTTTTAATTTTCTTGATTTTCCATAAATGCTTCTGAACCATTTTCATGTAGTTAATCTTCACATATTGTTTTCTTTTTAATTCATTTTCTGTATGATAAATCCATTGTGCCCTCTTGTTAGGTTCAATTGGGCAAAATCACAATATTCTGTAAGGTGCAAGATTTCTTCATTGTCAGGTTTCAAGATATTAATTTCAATTTGATGGTGCTTGGACCAATTTACTGTTTGGAACACTATTCCCCCCTACCTTGGCCCTATGTAAATGAACCCTTCATACTTGGCTCTGACCTCAGGTCTCAGGTCAGAGCGGATGATGGATCCCTTTTGTGTTCTCATCTTTTAAATGACTATTGATTTTTCCCCACACGTTTTCTTTTGCTTATATAATTCTATACTTTATTGTTTGTGGGGAGACTATGAATCTCATCAATAAATAAATCCATCTCTCTATTCTATAAAACATAGAATGGCTTGTTATAAATAATAAGTTTTGTTTATATTGGTTTATGCAATGTATAATGCTACAGTCATCTGTTTTAGTTCTTGAACTTTAGCTATTGCTTTAGTTTTGGTGGGATGATTATTTTTTTGTAAGATCCAAGATCAGTATTTCAATTTTCCAAGTTTTAATTTGTTTTCAATTATTCAGATTCAGCTGTAGATTTTGCTCGGGTTTCCCCCCGCCCCCAACTTTCAGTTCCATCATCATCACCATCATCATCTCAAATTATAACCTAGACAAGGTGGGCATTTATGCATGACCTTGTAATATTCCCATTGATCAAAATTCTCATACCATTTGGTTTGATTTATTATGGTTCTTATAGTCATTTTACTCCAAATGCTCATCTTTCAGAAACGTCTGGATAAATTGGGGGAAGGGGTGTCTTCCTAAGGGTCTCATTGTAGTACAAAGTTATCAAAATGGTAATAAGTGCAAAAAACAATAATTCATGAACCATAAGCATAAATGGATGAAATGTTTATTTAAGGAAAAATGGAAGATTAGTCAAATTTGGCCAATACTACCTATGTTGGCCCAATGCCTAAGCAGAGGGTTATACTAGAAGACCTTCAAGTTTCCTTCCAACTCTGTTATTCTACATTTCTAACAAACAAATAATGAATTTTGGTGTTTATTCAGATAGATACTGTTGATGTGCAGCTTCCTTTGCCAGTTTTGTAGTACTTATTCACAGTGATGAAAATGAGATACAAATGAGTTTGTTTCATTTTCAGTAATGCAAACATTAAAAATTAATTTGCTTCTCCCCAGATTAAATCTTCTTCTTTTTTTGCTTGCTAAGGGCTCCTTGGCTGAACTTGGTAGTCAAGCATATATAAATATGTAATACCAACTGAGTATACATGTAATAGTTATTTGTGGCCCTTCTATATTATTACCTTTTTCTATTTTCCATCTCCCTTTGGTTAATCTTGGTAAGTTCATAATATTGATTAATATTTTCAATTTGCTAAACCTATTATTCTCAGCTAAACTGGATGTAGCTTTCTGAAATCTAAATCATATGAACTGAAATGAGAATGCCACGGAGGAAAAACATACTCTTAGAATTCTGTTTTTAAGACATATTTTTTTTTAAAAAAAAAAAACCTCCAGAGGCTCTGTTTCACATATAAACAAGCAAACAAACAAACAAACCCAGATGTCTATACTTTTCTTCAGCAAAGTTATCAAGATGGCACATTACCAAGATGATATAACTTCAGTACAAAACCTATTAAAGAAATACACTGCAGACTAGCACATATAGAGTAACAATGAAATGCTTAAAATATATATTTGGATGTCATGATGCACATATTGAACGGGTCCAAAGACGGGCTACAAGAATGGTCTTAAGCATAAAAGGTATCAGGAAAGACTTAATGAACTCAATCTGTATAGTCTGGAGGACAGAAGGAAAAGGGGGGACATGATTGAAACATTTAAATATGTTAAATGGTTAAATAAGGTCCAGGAGGGAAGTGTTTTTAATAGGAAAGTGAACACAAGAACAAGGGAACACAATCTGAAGTTAGTTGGGGGAAAGATCAAAAGCAACATGAAAAAATATTAGTTTACTGAAAGAGTAGTAGATCCTTGGAACAAACTTCCAGCAGACGTGGTAGATAAATCCACAGTAACTGAATTTAAACATGCCTGGGATAAATATATATCCATCCTAAGATAAAATACAGAAAATAGTATAAGGGCAGACTAGATGGATCATGAGGTCTTTTTCTGCCGTCAGTCTTCTATGTTTCTATGTTTCTATATACTCACAAAGCAGTGATGAAATCAGAGGTGAAATTCTCCCAATTCGCTCGTGCCTGTCAGTTGTCAGGGAGCTAGTTGTGAGAGCAATGTAAGGTTCCACCCAGACTCTGCTATCTGAGTTCTTTTACCCTCTGCCTATGTGCAAAGCATTCTGTGCCTATGCAGAGGGTAAAAGAACCCAAATGACAGCATCTGGACTGGGCTTAGCCTCGCGCTGCCACCGTGACCAGCTCTCCGATGACTGACAGGCACGAGTGAACCAGGATCATTTCATTCCTAGGTGAAATTCAATTGTTTTTACAACTGGTTTTTGTGGGCATGGTTTATTGGGCATGGTGTGTCTTGTTGGGCATGGTATAGCTTGTTGGGCATGGCAGGGGAAGGATACTGCAAAGTCTCCATTCCTTTCCTACTTCTGGGGGAAGGATATTGCAAAGTCTCCATTCCCACCCCACTCTGGGGCCAGCCAGAGGTGGTATTTGCCAATTCTCCAAACTATTCAAAATTTCCACTACCGGTTCTCCAGAACCTGTCAGAACCTGCTGGATTTCACCCCTGCCATAAAGATCAAAATTATGCAGGCAATGTTTTTTTCTGTTGCACTCTATGAAAGTGAAAGTTAGTCTTTCAAGAGTTTAAGAAAAATAGTGAGGCTTTTAAACTTTGGTGTGTGAGAAAACTATGAAGTAATTGTAGTATTAAGAATGAATAATATTCCTTGCATTGTAGGCAACCTGAAAACTTTACTACAGATCAATAGAATTGGTTACTGTCAGTAGAACAGAGTGTAGGGATGTTGAGAGCAACTGAAATAGAAATTCTTATAAAAGAAAATTAAAACCCTTGCCTCTACTTACTTCTCTTATCCTCCCTTTCCCAAAGACTCATCCCCAAAGACTCATCTCGAGCAAGAAAATGGAAAAACAGTAGCAGGTTCAGTGCATTAGTGAAAAAAACAATTTTCTCTGCTGAGGGTGGCTTCAAAAGTACAAGATCCAGAATAAATATCATATTGTTTACATCAATTTCTCTAAGAGCTATTGTAAAAGTCCACCTTCTCCCAAGCACTCATAGAAAAGAGGTATAGAGGTTGCATTATGTTTCCATGTATAAGGTTTTACATGATTTCCATCACCTCAAAGGAGGACAAAAATTATTTTTATTTAGTGTATATCCTCTTTGGTGTTTTTACAGGATATACATTACAGTTATAGTGAGCACAAGAAAGACAATATATTTACTTCCATGACATGTGAAAAATCAACATGATGTTCCCATCCTGTACCTGGAATAAGATTACAAACCACTAAGTATTAGCTACTAAAGCTATTGCACTGGTTACAGTCAGCGGTGGGTTGGTATCAGTTCCGACCGATTCTTAGAACCAGTAGCAACATTGGCAGGAGGCTCTGCCCACCAGCCTGGGATGCTTCTGTGCATGCAAAATTATATATGTGAATCAGTGGCAATCTAATTTAGAACCCACCACTCCGTATAGTCATCTAAAGTATAAAGAGAGTTCAATTCCTGATAGAAGCTCTCAGCCCTACAGAATAGTATCTAGCTATCCACAATCAGTAAGTTTTCAATAGAACAAAACTGATCATGTGTTGTGCTTAGTTGACCAATTTTCTTTAAAATTTATGAGTTATTATGGTTCTAGATTGACACAATACTCATTGTTATACATCAGGTGTATGCATGATAACAAAAGCAATTCAGCATAAAAAATATTTTATATATAAAGGAAGGAGAGAGAGAGAAGTGTTCTGGAAAAAAATATAAAATATTTTTCATATTTTATTCAAAAAGATGGAAATATTTCAAAGCAACTATTACAAATATTCTTTTCAGACTAAGCAATCTATTTGTTATTTAAAAGAAAGAAAATAATGGAATTTTGCAGATTGACAATTCTGAGTATATTGATTTACTCTTTGCCTTCCAATTTAACTATTATGAATCTTGTATTCTGCAAGACATCTATACAATATCGAAGTTCACTCACTCATCAGCTCCTAAGTACTGACACACCCATGAAACAGACTAGTGGCTGGGTTCTTGTAAGCCAACTTCTTCAATTCGATATTTCTAATATGATTTTTATTTATGCTTGGAGCCAGTTTTTGCTTAAACAGATTGAATACCTAACCTAAACTGACTAGAATGTTTTTCCTTGAAAAACTCATCCTGTTATATTTACCACTGTACAAAAAATATTTTTGCCTTGTAGAGAATTCACTAAGTATTGAATTGGTAACTTTCTAGATAAGAGCTGGGTGTTTAAGATTTTTTTTGCCTCTTCTCAAGAACCATTTTCCACTTTCCACTGAAACGCCGAAACTGTAACCTGAAAAGGCAGGGAGAAGACTCCGTGGGGCCTCTCTAGGAATCTCCTGGGAGGCAAACAGGCCTGGAAAAGGTGGGGCGAAGTCTCTCTGGGGCCTCTCTAGGAATCTCCTGGGGAAAAATAAGCCAGGAAAAGGTGGGGAGAAGTCTCTTTGGGGCCTCTCTAGGAATCTCCTGGGAGGAAACAGGGCTTCCACCCTCCCTGTGGTTTCCCCAGCCGTGCACATTATTTGCTTTTACATTGATTCCTATGGGAAAAATTTCTTCTTCTTACAAACTTTTCTACTTAAGAACCCGGTCACAGAACGAATTAAGTTCGTAAGTAGAGGTACCACTGTATTCTGTTTACATATTGCTCAGATTGACAATTCTCCTTATTTACTCCAGTAATACTAACTATCAATCAATATTTCTTTATATTCATCTCTGAAATTTTCTTCAATATATTTTGGGGGAAAAGTCTAACTAGATCTGACATACTACTTAGCTGCAAAATATATTGTTATCCACTGAGAATACAGCTTAAAACTTCAGTGAAATTGAACTGATTGCTACTAAAAATATTTACTTGAATTTAAGCAACTTTTGATTATAGGCTTTTAGTTTTAAAATGTTATAAGGAACGTCCTTGAATTGACTGGTCATTTCTAGTCTTTGTATTTCATGAATTAAATATACACATTGATTTCAGTGAACTTAACAAATTTGTGCAATGTAATGAATATGAAAATCATGTCATTTTGCAGTCTATAATTTTGTGCCACTAACATAAATACAAATGTTGATTGAGTTTCCTAATTTGCATCCCTAATTTTGCTTTAATCTTTTCTATGGAAATTGAAAGGGCTTTTTTTTTAGAAATAACAAATAAAATTGTTTTCTAAAATAGTAGCAGAGAGGATGGATCAAAGAAAAAATACTTAAATGTATCATAATAAATATTTAATTATTGCATTTTTACATACATTTAATTCACAAAAATATGAATGATTTATATTTTTATTGAAGAACATATGTACTACTTTTAGATGCCTTGGACAGAGGAAGGTGTATAAAAATAGACTGAATAAATAAGCAGTCTATCAGAATACAGAATGCTGTGTTAGATAATCACATTTGATAATGTGATAAGTTCACTGAAGACAAGTAATGTTAATTCAAACTGAGGGAAATGCGGTGCAGAAAATCTTATTCTAAATCAATTTTATTTGCTCTGTTTGCATATTTTTTATCATCCAGCAGGTTTATATAACTATATTAAATATATTAATATACTAATACTTACATGCACTTTTGTCCTTGTTTTTGTTAAACATTATGAAAGGGATTTTGTAAATAAGTTAAAGAATAATGACAGTCCTGGTATTTTCAGAGTTTTTGTGATGTGTTTAGCTTACTAGTATTGCAAAAATGTAGTTGCATAATTTAATGAAAGAAACCATTAAGGGTACACAAAGGCGCTGGAAAAGAGGGAAAGATTGCAATATTGCAATCTCTCATAATCAAGCCAATTCATTTATATTATCCAGTGTGTAGCAATAGCAATAGCACTTAGACTTATGTACCACTTCACAGTGCTTTGCAACCCTGACTAAGCAGTTTACAGAGTCAGCATATTATCCCCAACAATCTGGATCCTCATTTTGTCAATCTCGGAGTCAACTTTGAAGCGGTGAAAATTGAATTGCTGGTAATTAGCAGAAATTAGCCTGCAATACTTCATTCTAGCCATTGTGCCACCACCACACCCGTGAATATCACAATCATGCAGATATCACAAAATCACCACTCTTAATAAATGAAGAATACCATCCATATTCAGACAAAATTAAAAACATTCTGATTAAGCTACTTTTTTTTCAGTTTTAAATTTTTATTCTCATGGAACAATGCACAATTATGTCCTATTATTAAATTATGATAGGAAAGCTATTATCTACATGAAAGGGGAATTAAACTTATTACCAGATAATGCTAAGGACAGGACAAGAAACAACAGGTTATAATAGATAGAAAATTTAAGGAAGAATTCCTTGATAAATTTTCATATAAAGTATATAAAAGGTTTGTCTCCTGTGATGGGGATTAATGGCCAGCTGGATTAATTCCTGCACCAAGCAGAAATTTAGGCCAGATGATCCATAAATTCTCTTTCAACTCATGCATTCTATAATTCTAATCTATAGTACAAGTAATTACTAAATCATGTTGTTTAATTTTTCTAATTTCCTCAAAGATTTTGATTAAGAGAAATAACTAAATAGATGTCATTAAAAGTAATAGTATAATATTACAATTCCTTCAAAAGAGCTAGAAAAATTTTAGTGACAACTATGTAGTTTAAAAAGGATACAATACTAAATCTGAGTTATTTCCAAGTCATTTCTTGAAGATTTATGGAAAAGGAGTCTCTGATATTCTTCCAATATGTCAGAGGCTTCCAATGGGCTGGTTCCTTGTAGAGACTATTGAGAAATGTATTCTGTCCATAAAACGGAATAGCCTACTCAGTCTTTTTGTACCAGGCATCCATCCATCCATCCAGTTCCTTCAGATTTTATTTAGTTCTGCTTGATATATGTTACTACTTCAGCTGTGACAAAAAGATACACTCTGCTGCATCTTCCTTTTTACAGGAGAAATAAACTACAGTATTGTCTTCCCTGAAAGCAATAAATATTCTATTATTAAAAACTTTCTGTCTAAATGTGTTCAATTAAATACATGTGCCATGTTCTCTAGATAGCTTGTAATAGATGAGTTGATATATAACCTAGGAAGAGCTGGTTGGCTGGCAGGCAAAGAGCCAACTAGTAGAGAATGCCCTATTTAAACATGATTTCCCCAGAGGCAAACTTTAAACAGTTGCATTTACAAACAATTTGATTTCATATTAACCCAGTTTTGTAATTGCTTCCTTGGGAAAATATAATCAAAGTTTCTATATCCTCTTTCCCACAACTTCAGGGCATTAATATGAGCAATTAAAGAGGAGGGTGAGAGAGAGAATTGGGAGGAGACCAGCTGGAAGCCATATACATTGGGGACATCTGAAAGTGTTGAAAAATATATTTTTTTAATTGTTCCATCTATATGTGGGGATAAATCATTATTTCAGATCTACAAACCCAACATGAGGTTATCCTAGAACTTTTGTAAAGATGCTGAGAGGGAGAAGAAAGGAGTGAAAAACTCAAGGTGGTACATAAAACATCATCCCATAAAGGCTGTCTATTGAGAGCCACCCTCTAGTTATGGTGATTATCTTTACTTTTTTGACAATCACCTGAGCAAATGCAAATGCTTCTGGTTAATTCATCCTTGGCATCAGGGATGTCTTTCCATCTTTCCTCAGTATCATATTTCAAATGATCCTTTAAAAGATTACTTAATACTTATAGGAAAATGTATTGATAAGAATGAGAAATTAAGTATATGTTGGGTGCAATGAATGTTAACTCATCACCAAGCTCTTTCTTGCAGCGGAACAAAGAAAAACAACGCTCATAAAGTAATATAATTGAGAAACCTGAATAGAATGGAATGTTACACTAATGCGCATTAAGACTTCCAATTATCATATTATCTTCCTATCCCCTTTTGAATCAGCAGTCTTGTAGCTACTCCCTAGTTCCTTTGCTGCAACATTTTTCTTTATCAAATGAGTAAGTAGTATAAAATTGTTCCTTCAGCTACTTAACCTTCAGCTAATTAACCAGTTCCTACTTATTTCCTCTTGACAACAGTGGTTAAAGTATTACTAACTTAATTATAACTTACACATAGAAATGCCTATTGTGGCATACATATGAAATACTTTCAATATGAAATGGAATGTACATGGAATGCCTAGATATGGCAGAAGATGGTGAGAGGCAGAAAGTAGGCAAAGACAAAGTAGTGTTGTATATATAGGGCTCAAGACTCAAGAACCATCCCACCACTAAAGGGACCCAATAACAAAGAATGCTATGATGAATCAACCCAAGCTAACCTCTTCAACACATTCTTTGGCTCAGTCTTTGTAATCAGCAATGGTTCATCCCCAAAATTCACTAATCACACTTCAAACCCTCACAATGACTTAACCCAAATAGACTTCACAGAAGACAATGTTGGAAAAGCATTATGTGACCTTAAACCTTCTCTATCAATTGAGCCTGATGGTCTATGTGCATACTTCCTAAAAAAGCTCTCCACAGCCATAGCTGAACCACTAAGCATAATCTCAAAGCTATGGTCGCAAGCAACACTCATCCCCATCTTCAAAAAAGGAGATCCCAGTCTAGTTGAAAACTACAGACCAATCTCACTATGCTGCGTCATGGAAGCAATCATAAACCAATCAATTACCCTCCACCTAGAAACTAACAACCTACTCTGTAACAAACAATTTGGTTTCAGAAAAAAATTATCTTGCAACCTACAACTCCTTCACTGCAAAAACATATAGACTACAAATCAATAGATGGAATTTACATTGATTTCTATAAAGCCTTCAACTCAGTGGTTCATGACAAACTACTTCTAAAACTCAAATCCTACACCATCTTAGGATCCCTCCATAGTTGGATAACTGTTCCTATCAAACAGACAACAAGTTGTCAAAATAGGGAGTGCGATATCTAATCCAGTTCTGGATAAGAGGCAGCGTATTTGGACCAACACTCTTCATACTCTATATAAATGACCTTTGCGATTACAAGGAACTGCATTCTCTTCGCTGACAATGTAAAACTTTTCAACACCACCGATAACACAGCTACTCTCCAGAAAGATCTTGACTTTGTGTCTGAATGGTCAAACATCTGGCAACTCCAAATCTCAACCAAAAAAATGCTCTGCCCTACACATTGGCAAAAAGAATCATAACACCAAATGCAAGCTGAATAAACAAGACCTTACAGACAACACTGACCTTGGAATACTCATATCAAATGACCTAAGTGCCAAAGCCCTCTAACAACATCGCCAAAAAGGCTTCAGGAGTTGTTAATCTAATCCTACATAGCTTCTGCTCTGGTAATCTCACACTACTAATCAAAGCATATAAAATTTTCGCCAGACCAATCCTTGAATACAGCTCATCTGTCTGGAATCCACACCGCATTTTGGACATAAACACTTTAGAAAATGTTCAGAGATACTTTACTAGAAGAGTGGAGGGCCCTCCACTCCTCCACTCACAACAAAATACCCTATGCAACTAGATTTACAATCCAAGGTTTAGAAAACTTAGAACAATAGTACATTGCCTTAAATACGATGTAAGCATAGCCCATAAAATCATCTGCTACAACGACTATTTCAGCTTCAACCACAACAACACACAAGCACAACAACACACAAGCACGCAACAGATATAAACTTAAAGTAAACCGCTTTAAATTTCACTGCAGGAAATATGACTTTAGTAACTGAGCAGTTGATGCATGGAACTCACTACTAGACTCTGTAGTATCATCACCTAACCCTCAAAATTTTACCCTTAGACTATCCACTGTTGACGTTTCCCAATTCATAAGAGGTCAGTAAGGGGTGTGCATACGTGCTTGACAAAACAAACAAAAATAAATAAATAAATATGAATAAATAAATAAGCAAGCTAAGAAGAGAGAAAATGTTGATGCTACCATTTGTAACTACTGCACTGTAGCAATAATTCCTTGTGTTTCTCCACTACATGGAATAGGTTTAAATATAGGGTTTGAAACCCTAATTTAGGAATACATATCAATTCCTGCTTCTGAAGGTATTTCTATCTACCACTTTCATATCACAATTATTGAATTAACTAGCTACCAGTTAGCCTTCAGATTCAATTTAATATGTTACTTTCAGTCTATAAAATTCTATATAGCTCCTCCACTCTGAATCCCTGTATTAGATCAGCAGTCCCCAATCTTTGCGGCTTGGTGATCTGGGAGGAGGAAGGGAGAGGGGAACTGGGATGCCTGACTGGTGGGATGGAATATATGTGTGTGCACCTACAGCCCTTGCACAAGTGCTGGGCTCGGGTCCATGCATGCAGTTTGCTTGTGCAAGTGGCAGGCCAGCGTACACATGCGAGAGTAGTCGCCAACCCACTGTTCATGCAGGTTGAGCTGTGTGCACATGCACACTCTGGCCAGCCATTCATGCAGCTCAATTCTGCATGGTCTGGAAGTTGTGGATCATCTAGAGCTATGGCACGGGTGTCACAGCTGGCACATGGAGCCATATCTGCTGGCACACAAGCTGTTGCCCAGGCTCAGCTCCAACATGCATGTGTGTGCTGGCCAGCTGACTTTTGGCTCACACAGAGGTTCTGGGAGGGCATTTTTAGCTTCCAGAGAGCCTCTGGGGAGATGGTGAAGGCATTTTTTCCCTGGTTCCAGGGAAGTTTCTTATTATGAGTGAGAAAGCATGGGTTGGGTTCCAGAGCCCACTTCTGATTCTCCTGGCATTCATCAATTATAGCATCAACTCATGTCCATGTCATGGCTTTAATATAGTTTAGTTTAGTTTAATCAGATTTGTATGCCGCCCCTCTCCGCAGACTCGGGGCGGCTCACAATAATAACAATACAATGTAAAACAAATCTAATATTTAAGTTAATTTAAAAAACACCACAAATTAAACCCAATCATACATACTAGCGTACCATGCATAAATTTTATAAACCTAGGGGGAGGGAACATGTCAATTCCCCCATGCCTGACAACAGAGGTGGGTTTTAAGGAGCTTACGAAAGGATAGGAGGGTGGGGGCAACTCTGATATCTGGGGGAGTTGGTTCCAAGGGTCGGGGCCGCCACAGTGAAGGCTCTTCCCCTGGGTCCCGCCAAACAACATTGTTTAGTTGACAGGACCCAGAGAAGGCCAACTCTGTGCGACCTAACTGGTCGCTGGGATTCGTGCGGCAGAAAGCGGTCCCGGAGATATTCTGGTCCAGTGCCATGAAGGGCTTTATAGGTCATAACCAACACTTTGAATTATGACCGGAAACTGATCGGCAGCAAATGCAGACTGCGGAGTGTTGGTGTGACATGGGCATATTTAGAAAAGCCCATGATAGCTCTCGCAGCTGCATTCTGCACGATCTGAAGTTTCTGAACACTTTTCAAAGGTAGCCCCATGTAGAGAGCATTACAGTAGTCGAGCCTCGAGGTGATGAGGGCATGAGTGACTGTGAGCAGTGACTCCCGGTCCAAATAGGGCCGCAACTGGTGCACCAGGCGAACCTGGGCAAACGCCCCCCTCGCCACAGCTGAAAGATGTTAGAATGGAATGTGTCTAGTTGTTTTGGTGTGCAGTGCTCTATAGCTTCGTTTTGAGGGTAGAAATTGAAACAATTTATGTCCAGAATGTGAGGGGTCTGTAAAAAATAAATGTTTATATTTAGAAATGTAAATCTTTAGAGCTTAGCATATGTAACAATAACTTAATCCATTAAAACTTCCAAGTTAATAAAAAGTTCATTCCTGAAAATTCATATTAGAATAGTCGCATATCCAATAGTTATTTGAAGTAGATTTTAATGACATTCTGTCCATTTCATTAGAAAATCAGAGATGTTACAAAATGACCTCCATGCCAGTTTAACATCAAATTACAAATGGCTTCATAATACTGAAAAGAAAAATGCATATCAAATTAAAATCCATTTTATATTATTTTCCCATTTTTTCTACATATTTTCAAATGGAAGTAGTTATGGGATAGAAACTAGTTTAAACAGAACTAGGGAAATAAAAGATGTCTAGCCAGAAAAGAAAGAATGACCCACATTAAAAGCAGCTAAAGAAAGAGATGAATTAAATTTATTCTGTACAGAAATGATCAGATAACTGTAATTGTGTGTTCTCTCATGGACATCCATTGGTCAAATGCCAGAAGAGTTTAATGAATATTCTTACAGTCACAGTTAAAAATTATATTGCATTCTTGATTTTCTTTTTTTTTTAAACCTATTTTATGTACACCTATGGTTCCCATGACAAAGGAAAGCCACATTAAAACAAATTGTATTTTTATCTAACAAGGAACTTTTATGTTTCACTTGTTGAGACAGATGGTAAGACTGTGACTTACTTTTAAAGAAATTATATGGCCTACTGACTGAGAATTATGAGATTTGTTATTCAATATTTCTGGAAGAAACTGTTACAGAAGATGGCCCAACATATCTTACATAAGTCTTTCATCAATGAAAATGTACTTGGTGTATCAAGATAAGTATATTTTAGTTATACTGTATATATTTCACTAGATTTAGAATCCCAAATTATTCATACTAGACATAATTAAAGGCTATGGGCATTTTAGCATTCCTGTAATAACTACTAGTAATAAAATAGACTACTCGGGGAGTCTCAGATAATATCATTATTGTTTGAATTGATGAGCTTCTTGTGATTTTTCATATGGTAGTATCTATAACAAAGAGGTTTGATTTGTTATCATAACAACAAGCAGAAATGGCAGCTCCCCATTATTACAGTATTTCTCGTGGAGTCATTTGATCTTGGTAGCCTTTGTGAGAAGGAGGAGTCCAGCTGGACATCACTCTGTGATGAAGCCAGTGATAAAACATGTGTCATAATACCAGTACACCATGATGCAAAGCAGCATTAAAATCCTTTTAAAAAAATACTGGTTCTGTGGGGGTGGTGTGGTGGGCATGACAGGAGAAGGATACTGCAAAATCTCCATTCCCACCTCACTCCAGGGGAAGGATGTAGCAAAATTCCCATTCCCACCCCACTCTGGGGCCAGCCAGAGATGGTATTTGTCAGTTCTCCGAACTACTAAAAATTTCTGCTACCGGTTCTCCAAACTACTCAGAATTTCCATTACCGGTTCTCCAGAATCTGTCAGAACCTGCTGGATTTTATCCCTAATACAAACTTCACTTCTCAATACTTTGGGGCGATGTTACCATTTATTATCTTGGCATTATCTTACAGTTAGGAATGAATATCTATCAGCCAGTCCATCTAATAACAGCTGTGACAAACTAAGAATTATAGGCTTAGAAACTCTCCTTTAGTTGCTATTTTATGATCTTTTCCTCACAAAATTCAATATCCCGTTAATATGATTTGTTTGGTTATGAACCAGAGTCTAATCATGCAAAATCCAGTGACCACCAAGAAATTATGGTGATTGTCCTTCAGTATTGAATATTAATCCTTTCTTCAGTATTGAATACTAACCCTTTCTTGCTCACTGTAGAATATAAAACCATGGGATATAGCTTCATTATAATCACAATAGCTGGCATTCTAACAGAAATAGTTAACTCCGCATGCAGTATCTATTATGACTAAGTATAATGGACTTTAATACACCCAATCCCTGCACAAAAATTCCAAGTCAGCAAAAGACAACAATGGTAATTCGATCAATTTGTTAGTCATTTTTGGTTGAATGTTAGTTTGATGCTCACGAGAGAATGATCCAACACTGGAAGTTTTTAAGAAGATGTTGGATAATCATTTGTCCGAAGTGGTGTAGAGCTTCCTGCCTAAGCAGGGGATTGTTCCAGATGACCTCCAAGTTTCCTTCCAACTCTGTTGTTGTTGTATCACAGTGGTCAGTTGTTTCACCGGATTTAGCATTGATTACCCAACCCAGGGGCCTAGGACGTCGTAATGTATTTTCAAAGTATAAATGCGGAACCAAGTAATACAGCTTCCTGCATTTGACTGATAATGATTTTGTCAATTTTGAGCTGTTTTAAAGTTTTCCAGTCACCACTAGAATTGCTACTTCTGGTCTGTGCCATAATAGTTCAATTTTGATTTTTAAATCCTGGTATTTTGTGATTTTTCCGTATTCCTTTTTATCAACCTTGCTATCGCTTGGTATTGCAATGTCGATGATAGCCACTTTGTTTTTCTCAACAAGCTCGATGTCTGGAGTATTATGTGCCAGTATCTTGTCTGTTTGTATACAAAAATCCCACAAGATCTTGTCCATCTGATTTTCAGCAACTGTTTCAGGCTTGTGTTCCCACCAGTTTGTAGCAGTATGGATGTTACAGTTTTCCCATAAATTCCAGTGGATCATTTGTGCAACAGAGTTGTGCCATAATTTGCAATCAGTCTGCATGATTGTTGTTGTTGTTGTTGTTGTTGTTGTTGTTGTTATTATTATTATTATTATTATTATTATTATTATTATTATTATTATTGACATTTCCAACTCTTTTGCTACTTTTGGTGAAATATAGAGTACAGTATATTTTCTAGAGTGCTAGTCTTAAAAGCCAGGAAAGTATTACCCATGAGAGAAGACAGCCCAGTCATGATATATAATCATCATGCACTTTGTTAAGTTATGTCTTAGGCATCTAAAAGCTACAATAAGGCACCTTTTGCATCACTTTTGTACATCTAATATTTAGGAAAATAAAACAATATTGATTTAGTATCACAAGAAGCACTGAATGGTGACAATTAAAACAAAGCATTCTGGCAATAGATACTTATCTATAGACATGCAGTAACAAAGACATTGAAAAAGATAAACATTCATCTTAGAAATGACACTGTTTTGCAATTCCTTTGTTCTAGTTAACAATAGTAAACAATGCTCCACTGACCTCCAGTGGGAGCTATTGGAAAATGCATCACTTTGCTTCCTGAAGTTGATAGAGGAGATGTCTTCCTTTCATATTTACTTTCTTTTGTGTTATTCCAATAACAATGTTCTAAACTTCTAATCAATCCAAGCTAATGGTGTGGGTGATTTCAGAATATTTACTTCACCCAGTAATGACAGCAAATTTCCAGGATAATCCGAGAACCTGTTTCTTCACCATATAAACATGATGGCTGAAAGCACCAGATACAGTATATTGTTTTAAGGTAGTGCCCATGTAAGTGTGAGAAAAGCAATATTTATCAACAATTGAATGTACCGATGTCATGTTATGCATAATATATTCATTGCAGAATGATAAATTCTTTCATTGTTGTTGTTGTTGTTCCAGGTCAGAGTAGAGTTAAAGTAGATCTTACTAGGCCTCCATCATACTAACAACTAAATATTTTTTCTCTTAAAATATTCAGTTAAAGCCAGAATTTTTCATTTTATGGTTTACAGATAGTTACAAAAGTTACAAAAGAACAGTGGAAGATGATTTCAATATATGATTACTAGAGTGAGATTACTATGTACACAAAGAGGGAAAAACTCAGCACTACAGTAACACACTATTGAGGAACGATTGCTGAAATTGATAACTTGCTGAAATGGACTTCTTTAATTTAGATAAGATCATTTTTTGACACATCAATGATTGGAAACTTCTTACGGGCTTTTTTTGGAAATGGAAAAAATGATTTTGTGACATAGATTCATGTGGGAATGAAGAGTCAAGGCCTAGGAACAGTTCAGCACCTTCTATTGGCTAGAATTAATACAGATTGCCAGAAGACTGGATGGAAACTTTTAAGGGCTTCTCTGAAGCCTGCTAGTCATTGATAGCAGTTTATTTCTTCCACCGCTAGATTACCTAATCAGCAGCAGCTATGCAAATTTATACTCTGTACATCAGTACGTAACACCCCTCCCCTCTTAGTTTCTGAAATGTCCAATCAGGAACTTAGGTAAGTCACGTGGTCTCATAAGTAAAAAAGATGCTTGATAGCTCTGCTGGATGCCTACTGGGCCTGTGTGATTCAGTTCCTTGGGAGTCTTACTGTTTTCTTTTCTGAGAAAAGGAAAAGCTAGAAGCAGCTATTTTTTTCTGGTTTGCTATTAGTTCCACATATTTATCTTCAGCTCCTTACCACAAATTCCACATTGTTTTTAACAGAAATGGAGTCACTACATATTTTCCTATGGCAGGCTTTGGATAAATATGTTTATTCAAAGACTTTACATAGATATAAGTTTTGAATGGGCACAATGTTGACAACACCATCAAATTTAAATAGAGATGACACCAGCATATGAAGGGTGAGATTGGGCTCAATAAGTAGATTTGCAGAGCTACCTTCCCCTTTCCTTATGGGTTCTTGGCTAATGCTAAACCAGTAACCTGGTTGGGTAACTTCTGAGAAGGAAACAGTCCCTTCTCCAGTCTTGGTTATGTCAGGAATTAAAAATCCCTAGGTAATATCATAATGCAGAAAGTAGGCTTCAGTTAAGAATGCTGAGTCATTCTGAGGCAGTTGAGCGTGTAGCAACCTAGCAATTATGTGAAAAGTATTTAACTAGGCAAGAGCTCCCTGCTCTTTCTCTCTGTCTGTTCGCTGTTAGCTGTGTGCTGTTGCTATTCGTGGAAGTATGCTTTGAAGAAGCTGTAACGCTGTAAAAGTTGGTTCCTGTAATTGAACTAAGATAGTTGTAGCAAGGTACTAAGTAAGATACTAGTTTATTGTATGTATAGTATACACAGTAGTAGTTGTAGTAGTAGTAGTAGTAGTAGTAGTAGTAGTAGTAGTAGTAATAGTAGTAGTATAAAGAAGTAAGTATATTTTTCCACAAATTCCTTCTGCTGCTGTGTTTTATTGAAAACTTCAACTCCATTTCTACTGGTCTGTGGCTGGCTGGCTGGCTGGTTGGGTTGGTGGGCTGGCTGGTCTGGTTTGCTGCTTGGGCACAAACAGGCTAGTTTCTGCAAATGCAAGGTCTGATATGTTATGTATGCCAAATCAGCATCCTCAACCACAATAGGATCATGAATGGAGACATGTTATTGAAAACCAACTTGAATTCAAAAGCAGAAGACAGGATACATAACAACAACAACAAAAACAGAGTTGAAAGGGACCTTGGAGATCTTCTAGTCCAAACTCCTACTTAGGCAGGAAACCCTACAATACTTCAGACAGATGGTTATCCAACATCTTCTTAAAAACTTCCAGTATTGGAGCATTCAGAACTTCTAGAGGCAAGCTGTTCCACTGATTAATTGTTATAACTGTTAGGAAATTTCTCCTTAGTCCTAAGTTGCTTCTCTCCTTGTTCAGCTTCTACCCATTATTTCTTGTTCTACCCTCAGGTGCTTCGGAGAATAGGTTGACTCACTTTGTAGGCCACATAGCCACTGAGGATCTGATTAACCAGTGGAGGAAATAAATGCTTAGGATCAGGCATCAAGAATGTTCTCAAATGATGACCCAGCATCCTCAAATACAGCAGACCATCAGATTCCAACATTTTCCCTGCCAATCACAGTATCAAAGATAATACTTGCCCTCTCTTCCCCCTAGTCTCTCTCGCCCACAGTCCCCACTTGCCCTGCTGAGGCACACTTGCTATATATTAACTCATCACCATTCTAATCATGCCCACACACACATTTGCATTATCTTAGCCATAATAATAATAATAATTCTATGTCAGGTATTATATTTTCACTATCCAGTGATATTTAATCAAACTCTCTAAATTGTCTGATTAGATTTTACTGTGCTGTATTTCAATAGTTGGCCATCCAGTTTTGGAATCTTATGTTTTTGATCCAGATATGTGAAGTTATAAGGCAATAGCTCATCTTAATCTGATCCATTATGAAACAAAGGATGAACTGTGATATTATCACTCTAAGTAAAAATGACTCAAGAAGTTTTAATCAAATGTGAGCAGAGATTTCATGGTGATCTTTACCAAGCCAGGAAAATAATGATTTTGGCCAAATATATATTTTCTCTAACGTTAATATTTCACAAACTAAAGCAAATTCAGATTCTCCACTGTGGCATTAAAAACGCTATGCTAACAGTCCTTGTAAGAAGACACATTTAAGTGACTGCTGATTCACAGAGACACTAATTGGATTCTCACAGAAATATTAGTCTCCTTTTATTCAACAAAATGCCAATCATATGCATAATCTGTATCTTATTAAAATGGTGGTATTTCATAAATCTCGCCCTTTCCTCCAGTCATTTTTACGCTCACAGGCTGAGAATTATTATACCCAGTCTTCATCTCAACAGAAAAAGAACATCCTTCCTATCTGTCCAAAGACTGGGGTTAGGTGGGTGGGGAAAAAGATAAACAAAAGGAGAGACCATTCTTTCCATCTTTTTGCATGAATATTTGGTTCATGAGTTACAGGTTACCCATCTATAAATAGATTTAAAATTTAGATACAGGCACGGCATGTTTCCATCTCCTCCTTCTTCCTTCTCCTTCTTCCTTCTCCTTCTCCCTCCTCCTTCTCCTCCTCCTTCTCCTTTATCCCAAAACAGGCTATAGATCCCCAGTTGGCTAATTGTTATTTACTGGAACATGAACTATACTATTATAAACTTAAATAAGTCATGTGAAAATCTGCCTGTACAAGGCATGCCCAAGGACACAGCAATATCCAAGCTTCATTTGTGCAGAAAATGATATAATTCTCACTCCAAGCAATCTCTTCCTCAACTAGAAATTCAGTTACATGAGCTGGAAGCAGCATTTCTTTAACAGGAAAAGACATGCAAATCTGCCCAACTTTAATGCATTTCATTAAAAAAAAATTACTCACTTTCCTTCCAAACATTTCATATAACTCTAAAACATCCTGAACAGATTAACAGTTATGATATTCTTTTACAATTTCAACTTTTTATTTATTAAAATGCCATATCCGTATCCCACCCCAAAACATTATGTTTAAAATAGTTGGTACAAAAAAAAAAAGCAAATTTGGGTGAGATGGAAGAGAAATAGTTTCCCAGATAATATTTAAGTAATTTGTTTAAAGATTTAATTTGGTTTAAGGATTTAAACTTCCCACCTTTAGGAACAAAATTGAGTGTTCATATATGATAGTAATTTATATAATACTAAAACTCTTCTACCTGATTGATACAGTATTTGGAATCTTCAATTGTGAGAAACAATGCATAATGGCCGGTTAATTTACGGAATGTATCCAAAATCCAGGACTCATAACTCCTGTAAGATTGAAATTTGGCCACCACACCTTTTGACTACACCTCCCAAAAACTTATAGATTGTTAGGTACAAGAGAAGATGAAATGGGTTGTGTCTCAACTCTTTTTCCCACTTGCTTCTGGCCCCTCCATCCAATTGATTGGTAGCAAATACTGACTGGGCAAGCACTATTGGCTACTTTATAATAAAGTTGAAATTTTAAATATCTTAAATATCCTAGAATTAAGGAAAAATATTCTAACAGTGAGAACAATTAACCAGTAAAATGCCTTGCATTCAGATGTAGATAAAAACACTGGAGGGTTTTTAAGAAAAGATTGGACAGCCACCTGCCTGAAATGGTATTTGGCAGGTTGTCAAACTCCCAGCCCACGGGCTGGATATACCCATGCCTGATTTAGCGAAGAGGGGGAAAGTCCCGATTTGTCATGTGATACCACTGTGACAGTGTGAATTAGACGCCCCTGTATAGGGTTTTCTGCTTGTGCAGGGGGTTGAACTGGAAGACTTCCAAGACCTTCCAACTCTGCTATTCTGTTAATGGCAGTGACCAGTGAGAAAGAATAAAGGTCTGACTCAGATGTCTACTAGAAAAGTAGAGTGATGTGGATGATATTGACAATTAACAAATGAACACTCTTCTGTAGTCCGTGGCTCCTTTTGTTCCTTTCTTCCCCCAGCAAAGTGGCAGATAGTTTCATAGGTCAAATAAAGAGCACCCACACAATTGGCAAAACTTAGCACCTCGAGTTCACATTACCATTACATTTTAGCATTTAATGGGCCACATCACTGCCCCATAGCCTACCTATCTTAATAAGAAGTTAAATCACCAGACATAACTCCATGGGGATGTGGAAGGGTTGCTGATACAAAATATTCATCCTTAGTTTTTGAAAAGTATGGCCTTGCAGTTCAAATTTCCCAATAAACTGGCTAAAACTCACAGGTTTCGTGTTGGAAAGGAGAACTTGACAAATAGTTGCTAGTATGCAAGCTGCTATTCTTGATAGAATAAGGTACTTCAAAGTACAGTGGTATCTCTACTTAAGAATGCCTCTACTTAAGAACTTTTCTAGATAAGAACCAGGTGTTTAAGATTTTTTTTGCCTCTACTTAAGAACCATTTTCTACTTAAGAACCCAAGCCTGGAAAATTTTCCCAGGAAATTTGAGAGCGGCATGAAGGCCCGGCCAGTTTCCTGCCATTCCCCCTTTAATCATGGCAATCTGGGCTGCCAGAGGAGCCTTTTGGTGGCACTTAAGGAAGCTTTGGCAGTTCAGAGCAAACTAAGCATTTTCCTTTCTCTGGGCGCTTGGACAGGGAATAAACCTCTGCCGGCGCCCAGAGAAAAGAAATGCTGCCTTTGCTCTGGACAGCCAAGGAGTCACCACAGCGAAGGAAAGGCGCCGGGTACAAAGCGAGCGAGCAAGAGGAGAGGGCAATCCTTCAGCATGGGAAGGAAGAGGCAGTAGCAGCAAGTGTATGGGAGGCAGTGTATAGGAGGCAGCCTTGCACCGTGTGTATGGGAGGCACATGCTCCTCCTCGCCACCTCAGAGTCCCTCTTTTTTTTAAGCCTTAAAGTTTTGTATTTTTTGATTCCCCTCACCTCACCTTCTTCCTTCGGCAGCGACTGTCCCTCCTCCTCCTCTTCCTCCCCCTCCTCCCACCCAAATTCTGAGATTTTATTTCTTTCCTAATGGGTTTACACCCATTATTTGCTTTTACATTGATTCCTATTGGAAAAATTGCTTCTACTTAATAACGTTTCTACTTAAGAATCTGGTTATGGAACGAATTAAGTTCTTAAGTAGAGGTAACACTGTACTCCCTTCCTGTATCTTAGTAGGACCTAAAACAAGCCCTAGCAAGGAGCCCATGTAAGAGTTACCAAGAGAAAGGGAAGTAAAACATCTCTATGCCCATTCCTTTTTATATATTTCCATGTAAAAAGGTGCAAACATTTAATCAGGTAATCATGTCTACAAACTTGACTTTTCTTTATAATCCTACCGCAGTCACGTCTTAGCTGGTCAATAGAAGCTCATCTTGGAGCATCTGCAGCCCAGGAAAACTATGAGTGGTTTTAGGATTCTTATCTTCCTCATATTTAGTTCTTGTGAGCCGCCCCGAGTCTGCGGAGAGGGGCAGCATATAAATCCAATAAATCTAATCTAATCTAATCTAATCTCTAATCTAATCTAACAAACCAAAAGCTTTTCTAAAGCCTCCAAGAGTTGATTTCAGTTATTAATTGGATTCAGGAAGTTTTGTCTTGTCAATGAATTATCTCCAACCACCCTTGGAATCAGTTTAACTCTTAGAGAAGGAGAAAATTAGATGCATTGACTAATATTGCCTGGATACTATACAGAAAGTGGGGGGAGGAGAACTTTTGAAAAAAAGGGAGTATTCATTCACCAAGAAACCTCATTACTTTACTAAACATCTTTAGTGGATTTCACTTGATTCTAAGCACTTTCAATATTACGCCGACTTAACCTTTTAAAAGGGCCTTTATTGATAGTATAACACAGTCATTCTTGCTTCCTGGGAGTTTGAGAAAAGGGAAGGGAGAAAATTAAATTACTTAACTTAGTGGTCTTAATTATCAGGAATAATTACCTCCACTCAATTCTCAAACACGAACTCTCTTGAGAATGAAACATTTTCACTGGGGGAGTCAGCAAGGAACCAAATCCAGAGGAACCTGTTTGTAACTTATTTAGAGGCTTCTAATTAACCCACTGAGTGTATAATGCAATCAAAGCTTCTCTCTTAGACTTAATTATTAAAAGCTATTAAAGAAAGCATGTGTGCTAGCTGATGTGCCTGGAAAAACTGTGTGTGCCCAATATCCCCAAAGGCAAGTCTACTTCTGAAAGAAAAATGATGCCTGTAACACTTTGCAGGTAAAGCCTACATGAGGAATGAGCTATGCACGGTATTCTAGAGAATACATATGAAATGAATTTTCTTATGTCATCAATCCATAAAGGCTTGGCTATCCATCACTTAGAAATGTATCAGCCAAGATGGCAGCTGTCAGAATAACATTGGGTAAAATTTACAGTTACCATCAACAAGGAACACTGTTTATTATAAGCCACCTATGCTGATCTTGTACCTGTCTGCAACTTTCTAATATCAAACTGTTTGGCCATTTTAGAGATGTATCCCATGCTTTAAATGACAGCCAGAGATAGAAATACCTCCTTTTTGAAATTCTGAACAGTGATAATACATTTAACTTGCCTTCTAGTGCTTTCTAAGACTATCAGATGACTGAAATATTTTGCTCTATAATACTTTTAATTTTTAAATATATGATCCTTGAAATATAATATTGAATATGTGCAAAACCATTACCATATTTTTAAGATGTGGAATATGTAAAACAATTTAGTAATTCCATAAAGAAAAAAAATCCAAAGCTAATTAAACATTCACTGTTATAATTTATATTGCTTATCTTAATTCAAACCCTTGAAGAAAATGCCTTCATCACTTAAGAAAGACTCCCATCTATAAATTTAGTGAATCAGTCTACCATTAAACCAGTGAGAGGAAAGGCAACATTTTTAAAACAGAATCCAGCATCACAGGAATGTATAAAAAAGATTAACCTCATAGCCCCATTTTGCTTCTCATCCCAAAAGCTTCTCAGTTTTAATGACAATAAGAACTGAAGAAGCTTTTGGGATGAGAAGTAAAATGTTTTCAAAGAAAAAATCTCAAGAAAATACAGTTGCATTTTGGGACAACCATGATCTGAATTATGGAGAATCTCCATAGACATTTCTCCCAGATGCTTTGAAAACTGACCATTTTCCAGTGGTCAGATGTTTAAGACATAGTGAGTATATGTAACACTTAAACAAACCATATCCAATAAAAAATTTATAAGTAAAGGAAGATGCTTTGTGTACTGTGTGTTCATTACCATCTAAGAATATCATTACCTCCTTAACCTTAAATTCCTGCATCTCATAAAACAGAATAATAGGCTCTCCATTTAAAGCACCCAAGTATATCCATCAAATCTACTGACCAAGCTGTGCAGCACAAATCTTCCATTGCACATGTCCAGTGTCTGGTTTAGATGAAAAAGAGAAATGAAAGGCATATGTCAGACAGGTGCCTGAAGGTATTAGTGAATGAATGAAGTATAAGTGACAGACTTTTCAACAGAACAATGAGTTATAGTAATGGCTCAGAAGCCAAGGCCACAAGAGACCATACCCAGAAGGTAAAGTAGAGATAGTTACAAGTGCATGAATGGAGAGGTGCACACCTTTCCAAATGAGGTCCAGTCTTTCCACAACATCATGTAAGTTTTTAATGTCACAACCCACTGCCAATATTATAGAATATTGGCAAAGCCAAATGCCATGGGCAAGCAATGAATATGAGCAGTTTTGTCACAGACTGGCCAAACTGGGAACCAATCAGAGTGAAGTTTGTTGTTGCTGTTTGTGCCAAATATGAGAAGACCACTTAGTTGTTCTGGTTTTGTATTTATTTTCTTCTAAATTATTCACAACCCCTCCCCCTCCAAAAACTTATCCTTGGCCACTCAAATGTCCATCTCTATGCCTTTCTCAGGTGCCAAACCATTCAGCAGAAGAAAACATTGTTTGCACACCTTGTGTCTGCTCACATTTAATGAGAACAAAATGCCCCAGATATTTATTAGTTGATCCATGCACAGCAGCCAGCAGGGTATTCTCATTTTCATGCAAATGAATGCTTCCTATTCAATATGTCAGAGTTAGAGCTGTTCTGTTTTGCTAAGCCTGCACAGTCCACCTTAATCATAAGCATAGGCTGTGGAAAGATACATAGCTCTGTTCCTACAGGGAGCTAATTTTAAGAACACACACACATACCTACCCATATATACATACATATACACTTATTGGAACAGGGCATGCAGAAAACCAAGGCACCAAATCTCCCAACAGCTTTTTTTTCCAATGAAGGTTTCATATTTTCTGTTTGTCAAAAGAAAAATCATGTCAGGCCGGATTGACACGAAATGTTGCATTACAAATTAACTTAGTCTTTTAATTTTATTTCAACAGCTTTCCGAGAAACAACCGGGGGATACCCTTAAATACCTACTGTTACAGTATAAGCCTGTTTGGGGATTGATTGATTGATTGATTGATTGATTTATAAGGGTAAAATAAACATGGTAACAATAAATAAAATCCAAACATTAGGAATAAAATAAAACCTACTATAAAAAGAATAGAATTTTTATTGGCCAAGTGTGATTGGACACACAAGGAATTTGTCTTGGTGCATATGCTCTCAGCGTACATAAAAGAAAAAAGATACATTTGTCAAGAATCATGTGGTAGAACACTTAATGATTGTCATAGGGGTCAAATAAGCAATGAAGAATCAATCAATATCAATAAAAATCTTAGGATACAAGCAACAAGTTACAGTCATACAGTCCTAAGTGGGAGGAAAATGATGATAGGAATTATGTGAAAAACTAGTAGAATAGAAGTGCAGATTTAGTAAAAAGTCTGACAGTATTGAGGGAATTATTTGTTTAGTAGAGTGATGGTGTTCGGGAAAAAACTGTTTTTGTGTCTAGTTGTCTTGGTGTGCAGTGCTCTGTAGCGACACTTTGAGGATAGGAGTTGAAACAGTTTATGTCCAGGATGCGAGGGATCAATAAATATTTTCCCTGCCCTCTTTTTGACTCGTGCAGTATACAGGTACTCAATGGAAGGCAGGTTGGCAGCAATTGTTTTTTCTGCAGTTCTGATTATCCTCTGAAGTCTGTGTCGATCCTGTTGGGTTGCAGCACCAAACCAGACAGTTATAGAGGTGCAGATGACAGACTCAATGAGCAATCAATCATCCTTCTTTCCTACTAATGGCCGGAGTGAAACTGTCACTCAGGGTCCCCAGGTCTGCAGGCACAGATGTGTTTTTAAAGCATTTCGAAAGGCAAGGAGAGTGGGGTCAGTGCGAATCTCCAGGAGGACTCCAGAGGGCCAGGGCCTCAGCAGAGAAGGCCATCCCCCGTGGACCCACCAGCTGACATTGTTTAGTCAACCGGACCCAGAGGAGGCTGACTCTGTGTGACTGAATGGGTCACTGGGACATGTGAGGCAGAAGATAGTCCCAAAGATAATCTGGTCCAATGCCATGTAGGACTTTATAGGTAGTAACCAACATATGCAAGCTTTTTTTTTACAGCCCAGACAAAAATAAAATGATTCATTGGTTTTAATTAATTTACTTAATACATATGGAAGGCAAAACTTCAGCTTTTACTCATAGCAAATAGATCAGACAATTTATTTGCCCCAAGCGAGGAGAAAGTAGCCATACTTATGGCAGAAAATTATATTGTATTATCTTAAAATGACATATGTCATAGAGATTATGGTGCCAATTGTCTATGGGCCTGTGATGGCTTCTAAATCCCATTGTTACTAGTTCGTGCATGAGTTTCCCCACGTGATGCTCTGCGCATGCATAGAAGCATTCTGTGCAGAGCCTGCCACCATTGCTACTGGTTTTCAGAACTGGACCGGACCAGTAGCAACCCACCACTGCTATGGACATTGCAGGAAACATTTGGAAATGGTAGCTTTCTTTTCTTTCTTTCCTTCCCTTTTATTTTATTTTATTTTATTTCCTTCCCTTTTATTTATTTTTAGTCATCTCTCTGATATTTTTGCTACTGTGGTAGAAATTTGTGAGAAGAAAAGAAGCTGTAGTGATTTCCTGGCAGCACGTTATCATTCAGTTTAAAAAAAAATGCCCCTGAGATTCTGCCTCATTTCAGATGATAGCTTTCTTCAGGCACTGCAGAATGATGTACAGTATACAAGCAATCAAATGGAGAAGGAACATGTGTATATCTTCGGCACCTTCTGTTACTACCTTTTAATGTTCAGGTGTGGAGGTTGACTGTCTGCCAGAGGATGTTTTTCTGCTTCTGGAACTGCTCTGTAAAACCCTGATTTCCAAAGGTCCTCAATCAGCATTTCCCTGGACTCCAACTCTTTCAGTAGCAGCACGGCTAATGTTGAATACAGTGATACCTTGTCTTACGAACTTAATTGGTTCCAGGATGAGGTTCGTAAGGTGAAAAGTTCATAAGATGAAACAATGTTTCCCATAGGAATCAATGGAAAAGCGATTAATGTGTGCAAGGCCAAAATTCACCCCTTTTGCCAGCCGAAGCACCCGTTTTCATGCTGGTGGGATTTCCCTGAGGCTCCCCTCCATGGGAAACCACATCTCCAGACTTCTGCATTTTTGCAATGCTGCAGGGGAATCCCAGCAGGGGATTCCCACCAGCACAAAAACGGGTGCTTCAGGGGCAACGGAAGTCCGGAGGTGGGGTTTCCCAGCGAGGGAATCCTCAGCAAAATTGCAGCAACATTTTTTTTTAAATGTAGATTTTTTTTGGGAAGATTTTTTTGGGGGGGAATTTTTTCTGAGCTTTTTTTCCCTTCTGTGCATGTGCAGAAGCCGGGTTTCAAGTACTGCGCATGCATCACCATCTTGTTTTTGGCCTTTTTTGGGAGGATTAACTTTTTGCCACTGCTCATGCATGCACATGCAAAGCACATGTGGCCATGAGGCACAGCCACACAGCACAAGAGGAAGTTGACTGGCAGTGAGGTAAGTTAGAACTGACCTTTATTAAGTGTATATGATAGAGGAGGTGGAGATTACTGATGCAACCTTACTTCTATTATTAGAAATAGTAAGGGTTCTGCATTGCATATAAACCATGTCTTCACCGTTTTACATTTCATTCCTTTATTTCAATTTTAGGTTTTCAGCAAGTTTTCCTCTTTTCTTTTCCTGGAATATTCTGGGGTTTTTTTCTTTTTTATATTTTTAGCAAGCAGTTAGATAGTAGGGACCAAATTATTTAGCATATTAGTCATATTAGGTTTTACAACCAGAAGTTCCCACTCCATCCATTCTGATAGACAACTGCAATAGGGCAGGCCATTTTAACTATTATATCAAAATACTGGAACCCAACACTTAGTGTGAATTGTTCAAGGCCAATTTATTATTTTGTAGAGTGGCATAGGTCACCCTGACAATCATTTCTAGAACTACTGCTCAGTGGTGGGTTGCTCCCGGTTCTGCCGAGTTCTAAGAACTGGTAGCACCAGCAGCGGGAAGCTCTGCCCACCCACCCAGAACAGTTCTGTGCATGCAAACTGGTAGTAAAATCATTTTCGAACTTACTACTGCTTCTGCTGTATGCTTGATAGGCAAGGATGGTTGGAATCAATGAAATAATAGAATAGGGGAAGCTGCCCTCCATGGGACAGTTCTTTCCTACACTTTTAATGATTATAATATCTCTAACCCTATTCTAGCAATTTGTACAGTATATTGATATTTTTAAAAAATGTTCCACAAAACAATTTTATGGTGCAATGATGAGGAAAGAGTGAAGAGTTCCCTATGAGTAACAGAAGCAAAATTCTGCTAGATTTAAGTGCCTCTCAATGAAAACACATTAACCTCTGTTCTTCTGGTTTTTCCTCCTTATCTATCCTCTCTTCTCCAAGAACACAGCAGAAGAAAAAGAGAAATCTTCCAGCAATAATTGAGATGCTTTGGGTGGTCCAATGTAACATTAGAAGTTAATATAAAGCAGCACCCAAAAATAAAATAAAAATCTAAACATAAATATTCTAGTAAGTGTTCAGCATTTTGTTTTTACTTTAAATGGGTACCAAATACATTGTTAAATCTAGGTTGCATTCAGATTTATGAAGTTTCCTGGGGTAAATATTTGTCTTCATCCCAGTGCTCCACCATGAAAGTATTTAGTACTTATAACAATGCAATTTTCGGGAGAGCACTAGGTCGCATTCACTTTGACATCCACAAGATTGATATCAACATTAAAAAATAGCATTCTTAACCTCAGCTAGAACAAAAACCTTTAGACATATTTTCTAAAGAAATGTCACACTAATCCATTGACATTTTTCCCACTACAAAGCAAGGAACTCGGATCCCTCTGTAGTTCTTGAAAAGATTATGATCACTTTAAAAGCAATAACTTGTCAGTTTTCCTGACTGTGTAATAAGGCCTGATTTTCTTGGCTTTCATTTTTATTCTATGTAACCCAGAAAGTATCAGAGAATGGAAAAGAAGGGAGGGTGGAAATGAGTCAGTAGCGAAATGAACAAATATTGGATCTTGAAAGGTTACATTTACGAATGAACTGTTGCTGATAAACTCTGTTCCACTGTCAGAATACAAAATGCAGACATAAACGTGTGACAAGAATACAAGGGAAGCCAAGCTTGCAAACTGAATCTGCAGATGAAATTTATCAAAGGCCTTAGCTGATGACATTTCTAAATCATATTCTTATGCTACATTGGGAGCTTCTCCTGCTGCTTCTTTCTATCAAAAGAAACAAGTCGGATACCAATTATTTGCTCATATAACATTTGAAGACATAAGCTTACTCTAGTCAAACACAGAGAAATAGCAAATATCTGGATTGTGTATTTGTTAATTGCAAATAAAAAAGAAGAGTCCCTCCAGAATCTTGTGAATTGTTTAGAAAATGCATGCATCTGGATGCTGCAGTCTTTTATGATTTCATTTATTTGTTTGTTTGTTTGTTTGTTTGTTTGTTTGTTTGTTTGTTCGTTTATCTATCTATCTATCTATCTATCTATCTATCTATCTATCTATCTATCTATCTATCTATCTATCTATCTATTTATTAGATTTGGATGCCACCCCATGAGTTTTGAAAGATTGTGGTTGTGGAATGGTTTCTACTAATTACTTCCAATATTTGACCTTGCAAACTCGCATTCATATTAGCTAACTTACTTCTTCCTTTCAACTTTTATCTGCCATGTTAGTATTTGCCTCAAATAGTATTTTAATCTATTTTAACTGGTGCAGCATTTTATTTTTGAACATTAGAACACAATAGATAGCCGTACTATTTAACCCATTGGATAGGGAATGTGTAGATTATCAGTTGTTACTGAAATAAAGCTTCTAGTTACCATATTCACGATGCAGATAGCAAGGTTGCTATAAGGTGTTGTGGTTGGCTCTGGGCCAGCTCCTGCTCCAAGGACTGTGGGGGTTGATGTGGGAGAATCCTCACATTCTCAGAGGCCGGTTTTACTGCCAATGGGTTCCGATAGTGAAGCGCCTGGGAGTGAAGCAGCATCAGATGAGGAGGTAATTACAGGCAGCCCATTAGCTAATTACCCCACTAGGGAATCATCATCGTCGTCATTAGAATCAGAAGGAGAAGGATTCCTAGATGCTCGCAGGCACAGGTTTGTGAAAAGGAAAGAACAACTGGGCAAGTATTATAAGAAATAAGGGAGAACACCTGTGGCTGGGGCAATTAGGCTAATGGGGCTGCTGAAAAATTGCCAGTGTTGTTGCCTCTTGGCATGGGAGTTTATCTGTTTTATGAGAAAGACAGACTTGTGGTTTTTGCTTCAGAATTTACTAAGACTTTTGTGAACTGCTTCAGGATTTTCAAGGACCTTGTGGAACAATTCACAGTTAAGTTTCAGCGTGAGAACTCTTCAAGGGGGGTGGCTGTGACGTCTTCACAGCTGCCTTTTATCTGCTTTGATTTTGTTTTATGTTTTTCACAGCATTCAAGGCTTGTGGTGCAGGGGAGAGCACTTTGGCTGATTAAAAGTGCGTTTTGGACTGTATTTTCCTTTGATAAAACCAACTTTGTTTACTTTACAAACGTGTGTGTTTGAATTTCCACTTTGGACTTAATTGGGGACTTGTAACGTGAAGCCCGGCATAACATAAGGTATAAATAGAAAATAGAAAGCCACAAATTCCACATTCCATTTACATAGGAGTTAGTAATTCAAATTTGTCAAGGATTTGCATTGCACTTATAATTCTTTTTACATTCTGAAGCTGATACAATAAAGTACTTCCAATAGAAAAATAAGACACCAAAAGTGAAAAAATAAAACATAGAAAACATCAGGAGGCATTTTCAATAACTCTGTTTTCCTTTCTCTTCTAAGTTTCTAGCCACTAATCACTAATTAAGAATTTGTTATTTCTTTTTTCAATAATTTTTATTTATTTTTAGTTTTTCTACATGTCATCTCATGAGTGTTTGCTTTCTGAGTTTCATACGTCCATGCAATCTTTTTTAAAATATGTAGTTACAATTTATTATGTGTTAAACAATGTTATGTGTTAAACAACAAAGAGCCTTTGTCAGAAAAGGCTGGCATATATTAATTATTATATCCACACATTCTATGCATTGATTTATTACTTTTTATATTTTTATGAAATGTTTCAGAAAAGTAATGTAAAAGATTAATCATACTCCCTTTATAATACAAAATGATTATGTATTAGAACTATTCAAAGTTGTGTATTTGTTTTCATCATTCACTTCTGAGTAAAAGGCTTAATATGCAGAACCCAAAAACTAAAGAATGAATTGTTTGAAGTTAGGCACGTGAAAGTGGGTTTATAGTGTTACTATCTAAATAACAAATGAATTCTATTCTATTCAGATTAGGAGAGAGCATTGGATCCGTTGAGCGATAAATCAAAGAATGACAAGTGGCCTGCTAGTTAGCACCACAAAACTGATGTGCAGCTTTATGAGAAAGGGTTTAGAGCTCTCGGAAGGATAAATCAGTATAAATCTTAGTGGATTTGAAGTTATAGTACTTGGCAATGCCAAGCAAAGACCCTGTAATAACTCAGGCCCTCTATATGGAAAACCTAGTGCCAGTAGATGGATTTACAGACTGATATAAGCCACCTTAACACTTGTTTATATTTCTGTAATAATAAATTACATTAAGCATTATGTTGTTCACCAATTTTGTAGAATACACTAAATGTCTCTCTGATGGGAAGTGCTAATAAACACAGGAAATTGGAAAATTGGCTCAGAAGGAGACACTTTTCTGCAACTTTAGGTCCAAGTGAAACTCTTTGGGTGTATATAATAAATAACGTGATGCCAACTTGGGCAAGGTCAGGAGAAAACAGCCTGAACATAGTCTAGTGACTCTTACATTCTCGGACTGAGTCAGGCCCTTCATTCTGAAGGGAAAATACTGTCTGCTGATTGGCTGGACTGTCTGACAGCTCCCTATAAAAGGGCTGGCTGTCAGACAGAGCCTTAGCTGGGTTGTAAATAGTTGCCAAATAAAGAGCTGTTGTTTTGAAGCCACTTCTGTCTGCCTCTTTGATTCACCCTAGCTAACAGTGACTCTAGCCCAGTGATGGCGAATCTATGGCACATGTGCCACAGGTGGCACACGAAGCCATTGCGGCCTTGTGAGCTATTGCCCTAGCTCAGCTCCAGTGCACACTTGCCAGCTGATTTTTGGCATGTGTTGGTTCTGGCAGGGCATTTTGGGCCTCTGGGAGGGCGAAAATGCCATCCCCAGACTCCAAGAAAGCCTCTGGAGCCTGAGGAGAGAGAAAAACAGGCCTACCAGGCCCACCAGAAGTTGAAAAATGGGGCAACATGTGGGGGGCATTGAATTATGGATGTGGTTACAGGCACAGGCACGATAGCACATATGTGTGAGTTTTCAGCACTCGAGGACAAAAAGGTTCGCCATCACTGCTCTAGTCCTTAAGCAATACAGGTGGAAACAATTTCTTCTGGCCTATAGAGAAATCCTCAAGCCCACTGCACTATGCAGAAAAAAGGGTTAGAATTTGAGCCTTCTTTATGATACAGCTTGCACTTTGTACATAGTAAGCACTGGAAATCTTTCCAAACATTAGTTTTGCTTATTAATATTTTTTTTAAAAACCCTACTTATAAGTTATTTCTATCCTTAAATGCCTGTATGTACTTTTAGTTCTTGTATTTGACACGGAAAGCCTTAAGATTTAGGATACTGGCTTTGCTTGGTGCCTGGCCCTATGGACCACACTTAATAAAGCATAGCTTAGTTTCTTATGTTAATATACATATTGTAATATGCTGTAATGCCACATCATTGAGTTGATAGTTAAAGAAAATTACTGTAGCAGGAAGGAAAGGAAATAGCAGAAGTATTCAAGTAAGTAATTAACCAATTTATTCTCAAATCTGAATGATGATAATATTAGACTATCATTGGCTGATTCATAACGTCTAGGATAGTGAACATAGCTTGGGATGTGTGAGAGGGGAGAGGGAAGGGAGACATAATTTTGCCATCTAGTAGAATAATAGGAAAGAGTGTTTGTAACTGGGAATTTGAAGAAAAACATGGGGTGAGTAGGGACGGATATGTTATAGGGGTTGTAGAAAGAAAGAATCAAAGCCTGTTAAGCAATGATAAGAGATCTTCTGGTTGATGCAAGATTACACCGTATTTTGGCATTTAGCACAACTCATCATCTGCCAAAAAAAACCAAAAACCCACCAACAAAAGATGAAGATAAAAATCATGTCTGTATTATGGAAAGGGAACCACCCCACTTTCCCATATCTAAAGGCTTATGCATGAAATAAATAAATTAAATTGTAAAACCTAATTAGGTATAAAGCTGAGTTATCAGATAGGAACAAAGGGCTGAAAGGTTTTGGACTTAAGAACTAAAATAAAAGGAAGGAGAGGAGGGGGGAGTATGGGAAAGGAAGGACAAGGAAAAGAGAAGGAGAATCTAGATGATTCTGATATCTGCAATATCTAGATTCTAGTGCAGTGATGGCGAACCGTTTTTCGCTCAGGTGCCGAAAGAGCATGTGTTCATGCTACCGTGCCTGCGCAAGTGCCCACACCCATAATTCAATGCTTGGGAAGGGTGAAAACAGCTTCCTCCACTCCCTGGAGGCCAGAAATGACCTGTTTCCCAACTTCTGGTGGGCCCCGTAGCCTCGTGTTTCGCCCTCCCCAGGCTCCAAAGACTTCTCTGGAGTCAGGGAATAATAATAATAATAATAATAATAATAATAATAATAATAATAATAATAATAATAATTTATTAGATTTGTATGCTACCCCTCTCCGGAGACTCGGAGCAGCTCACAAAGGTAAAAACACCCCATCGCCCTGGAGGCTATCTGGAAGCCCAAAATGCCCTCCATGAGCCTCTGTGCAAGCCAAAACTCAGCTGGCCAGCACACACATGCACATTGGAGCTGAGCTAGGACAACAGATGGCATGCCAGCAGATATGGCTCTATGTGGCACCCCTGGCCCCCGTTCCATAGGTTCGCCATCACTGTTCTGGTGCAAACCAGCCTAACTTTACTTTGGCCCCCTGGATCTACCTAAGATGCTCCAAAAGAAAGCAACAAATTATAACAACAATAATGAAAATGATATGGCGCTATCAGAAAAAAATCAGTCTGAGGCATTTGAAATAGGGTCAGATTCAATTATGGCTTCTGACACATAGTCAAAACTAGAACCTGAGTTAGACTTAAGATAATATCAAAGATCTAATCAATACAATAAGGAATGTATCTGATTCCAAATCCCCCCCACCCCACCCATGATTTAGGTTGCTTGAATCTAAAGCACAGAAATTGAAGTAAGCTGCACAGGAGGAAAGGGAATCCTTGCCCCAAAACAAAGCATGGGTTCTAATATAATAAAGAAGGAGTAAAAAAGCTATAGGCTATAACTGGATTTTCAAAATGTATCACAATGTTCATGGTAATGTGCAATAGCAATAAACTAGGTTAGAAACAAAGCAATCCACAAAATAAGACTAGGCTTATGACTTTTTTGTATAGTCAACAGGCAAGCATCAGAATTTCACTACATATTGGAAAATTGCATGTAAAATACTTAGATATCAGGATATCATTTCCACATGGTGATATGAAAGAAAGATTTACACCGGGTTTTGAAGAAAGAAAAAGAAAAATAAATGTGCAAATTGCAAAAATCCATATGTGTGTTTAAGCAAGCAGCCAAAGCAGTCTGATTAAATTAAATTAAATGTTGCAAAACATAGATTTTGAACAAGTAAATGCTGACCCAGACTTAGCAAAGGTTTTTTACTAGCAACAGTAAAAAAAAAGACCCCTGTACATTTTTTTATTAGGTTAATGATTTAATTGTATGTGCAGAGGACAAAAGAGACAGCTTGGAGATAATAAGCAATTTAAATAAAGAAGTGGAGTAAAACGTCTTGGAGATATTAAGCACTATCTTGGAAGTGAAATAAAAAATGGGAAAAGTGGAAGGAATTTGCATGGCTGCACAAATTACCACAAGACTTTAAAATAAAAGAACCAATCTCAATGTCATTATTGGAGGACAATGCAAAAACAAAGAAGTTCAGATTCAATATGCAACACATAAACATTAAACTTTACTATGTGATATGAAGGAAATATGCATTACTATCACTACCAGCAGCAAATAAAATTGAAGTATGTTGAGGCTCAGTCAACACAGATGCACTTCCTAAGCTGCTGCTCGGGGACCACATTTTCAAACATTGGGATTTGGAGAATGAAACAGTGCATTAGATTGCACAGATGGGTGCATTGAGCTGGTGAGAATAGGAGAGTGTTTGATGCCACATTCCTATCAACCAAATTGTTCCTTTAATGATACAGAATAGAAGAATAATCTCCTGGCATCCCACTTTCTACCTTTAGTCTGCTGCTTTGGATTACCTAAAAGGATTTAAGATGGGAAAACCAAAAGCCACTTTGGGACTGTCTGTGTGAATTACATACAGTACTATTTCTCTTGACTGCCTTTCAATGGAAACAAAGATAATATATATTGTTCTGCCTGCGTGTTTCAACCGCCCGTAATTACAGGGTAATTAGTCCAGGAAGACACACACCACACGATAAAAGGAAAACCCAAAAGTTTTTATAAACAGAAAAACAGAAACAGCTCCCTTTTTAAATGTCAAAGGGATTTTCTGGTCCACACAAGGCACAGGTGAAATGCAATCCAATTGCTCACCCAATAACTGGGAAATTGAGTCCAATTCTAAAGTCCAGAGAGTCCACACACACAATCCTGAACAGCAAAAAAACATGATCTTGACAAAACAATGAATCAGATAAACTGCCATGAGGCTAACACACCAGGCTGTACTTTTAGTTATAGCCCTAATTACAGCAGCCCCATCCAACCACAGGTGGCCTCATTTTCTCTTGTAATAATCCTTCAGTTGTTGTCTCCTATGCATCACTCTATACATGCGTGGATGTGTCATTAATTCTTGTTCAGAATCCAGGGATGATACAAATGATTGACCTCCTCCTGGGCTGCCTGCCAAACTCCCATCACTCACGCTTCCTTTGTCAGAGGAGACAGATTCTACTGGAAGCAAAACAGGCCTGTGGCATGTGGATGTCTCCCCCACCTCCACCTCCACATTGCTTGGGGCAGGAGCTGGGCCAGAGCTAACCACAACAATATATCATTATAGATATTTATATTATCCATATAGCCAATATTCTCAACTGTTCTAAATCATTATCTTTGTTTTTGTTTGCATCTCATCCCATTTTTGCCAGTTGATGTTTTTGATGCTTGCTAGTGTTAAATAAATAAATATCCAACTATATCTCTCCCAAATGGTGTTGTTGTTGTTTTTTCTTACTATAAACCCATGAAAACATCACAAATTGCAGGCACTTAACCACAGGATGCTACAACTGGTCATAGATTTGAGATGGTTATCAAGTGTATGAAGTGCAGTCACATGGGCTTGTTTCTAGACTGTTGTAATTTTGAATAGTTGTTAAATGAATAGTTGTTAAATGAGAACTATCTATATGTACATCTATGTGTACTGATCTCAATTATCTCACAGCAATCTATCATATTTTTAAAAAGTGTTTTAAATAAGCCACCAGAATTATAATTCCAAACTTTAGAAACAACCATAAAATCACAAAAACACATACATAGATTCTATGGAAACATAGAAACATAGAAACATAGAAGTCTGATGGCAGAAAAAGACCTCCTGGTCCATCTAGTCTGCCCTTATACTATTTTCTGTATTTTATCTTAGGATGGATATGTGTTTATCCCAGGCATGTTTAAATTCAGTTACTATGGATTTATCTACCACATCTGCTGGAAGTTTGTTCCAAGGATCTACTACTCTTTCAGTAAAATAATATTTTCTTATGTTGCTTTTGATCTTTCCCCCAACTAACTTCAGATTGTGTCCCCTTGTTCTTGTGTTCACTTTCCTATTAAAAACACTTCCCTCCTGAACCTTATTTAACCCTTTTATATATTTAAATGTTTCGATCATGTCCCCCCTTTTCCTTCTGTCCTCCAGACTATACAGATTGAGTTCATTAAGTCTTTCCTGATACGTTTTATGCTTAAGATCTTCCACCATTCTTGTAGCCCGTCTTTGGACCCGTTCAATTTTTTCAATATCTTTTTGTAGGTGAGGTCTCCAGAAGCACACATAGAAACAAGCATAGAAGCATGTTTCACATCTTTGGATAAAAATATTGCAGCACAGACAAATGGAAATTCAAATGCTCAAAATCATATTCCAATACAACAACCACTACCTCCATCACATGCACTACCACAACAAACATTACTTCAACCATCTACCAACCATCCAAACAATATATCCTTACTCATCAAAAACACCTTGAATGGGAACAAAAATGTAACAACACTGTTCTATTTGGGTTTGAAGTCACATTTCAACTTGATGTAGATCTGGTTTGCAAAATTATTGCATCAAAATTCCCCACCAAAAAAATCATTGAATTTTCCAGAGATAGCTTGAATTTAAGTATAGAGATGGTTCGGTGGCCCCATAATTCTGTAGAATTGTTTGCAAAAATGAACTCAGCAAAAAAATTTCATTTGTACTATAAACTCTGTTAACAGAAATGACTCCAACCCCAAAAAACTTTGCTCAAGGACTGACCTACCCATACTACAACATATCCACTCTCGTGAACTCCAAGCAGATCTCAAAAACCATCACGATCAGGGACAAACTGACCTGTAGATTGACTACCACACTGGCTGCATCAAAACTAAGACCCACAATCCACAATCAAACCACCCACTACTTCAACCATCACCCAAACCATCCAAACTTACAATCCACCTTCAATCAAACACACACACACACCCATAAACCAAAACTAGGAATGCATGCCCCTTACTTCCTCAATATCAACCAAGAAGCATCATTAACAAAATATCTGAACTCCTTCTGTTACTAAAAACTTACTAAAATATGGAAACTCTATTTTTTTCTCAAATTATGGATAAAAGATTCTAAAGTATCTACCAATAACTTGCCATGCCATTTTAATGGCTCCCAACCAAATTAGCCTCAAATTCTATTTTGTATTTTAAAAAGTTATCACTAGCCCTAAGATATGATTTATTTTTCTGTAGTTTAAATTAAAAAATATTCTCACTGCTCTGATTATCTGCCTTGAGAGAAGAAAGACTGAACAGATGGAATTCAAATTTTGTAAAGCAGGCAAATAAGAAGATAGATGATAGTTTCCTGAACCTAGAAAAGGTTAGTTGCTAGAAAACAACCTGAATTAATCCATATGCCATAAATCCTTTGTTTCTGTAGGAATGTATGTGTACATATGTATATGTGCAATTGGATATCTCTGAAATGGAATCATTAGCATAAATGTTAAAATTGCTCATCATTATTTATCTACTATATTAGATGTCATAGTTAAATACTTAAAAAATTGTGTTGTATAAAATGGAAGTGCTGTAATTTCTATTAATGCTTTGATTTCTATCAGTTTTCTTATATTAACTTGCATTGTACAGTACAGTGGGGATTCTTTGCTCTCAGTAACTTCAATGCCAAAAGCTTCTTTCCTCCAGATCTCTGTGTACAATCATAAAATATGAGAATAGCAGCGCCGGACTTACCCGGCGGCAGGCTTTGCTGGAGGGACCGGGAGACACGGACCCTCATGGCGGCCGCCATTTTGGATCCCGGGCGAAGTCTCACGATGCGAGACTTCGCTCGGGAGTTCGGGCCTGATTGGCCCAGCTGCTGATTGGTCCGGGCGGGGCCTGCTTGCCCTATATAAGGGCGAGCAGGCCCGGGGCTCTCCCTTTTCGCCCGGACTGCAGAGCCTCGAGCAGACATTTGATAGTCTGCTCGCGGCAGCCATTTTGTGCTCAGCCTCGTGCGGGGCGCCATTTTGTGGCCTGTCTTCGAGCGAAAGGCCTTGTTTGCTTTAGCGGAGCCAGCATCGGCTGGGCTCCGCTCCGGTTTGGAGCCCCATTGCCTCATTGGGGGGTTGTGTGGGGTGCTGCCTGTTGGTGCCTCACGGGCCCGCGGGGGTTTTCCTGGGTGGATTGAGGCCTTGTACATAAAAGGCCTGGTGGTGGGCCTTGCTGCCACCGTAGGGAGGGGTGGTGGTTTGGGCTCCTGGGGGGTTTGCACCTCTGAGGCCTGCTTCTTAGGGCAGGCCTTACCTTGTGAGTGCAAGGTCCTTTGGGGGGGTTGTTCATGCCCTCTCCCCTTCTTGGTTAAAGAATAGATTATAAGTCCAGTTTAATGGCCCCTAAAAAATGACAGGCGCAGGCCCTCCCGGCCCAACCAGCGGTGCGGCATAGGAGGGCTGCCAGGCTGTCTGCCCGGGCTCGGGCTGCGGCAGAGGGGCCCCTGGGGGGGGGTCCCGGCGGCAGAGGGGGTGGGATTTATGCCCACAGTCCCTCAAACCGAGGTTTCCCCTTCTCTCTCCTGGGCTAGGGTCCTGGAGCGGCTCGATGAATTGGAGCGGTGGCGGTCGGGTGCAGGCCCGGAGGGGCTTCCCATGACTGCCGCCGCAGCATGGGGCACCGACCCCGAAGAGGAGCCAACCCAAGAGGGGCAAGTGGCCCACACCACGCAGACGGCCCACACCGGGCAGACGGCCCAGACCGGGCAGATGGCCCAGTCGGGGCAGTGGTCATCGTTCCAGGGCCCAACAAGGATGGGCCCCCCGTGGATGGCTTCTACCCCTTACGGGGCAGGTGAGGTCGCACCACACGCAGGCACCTCACCGCTCCTTCCCGTGCAGGGTCCCGGGTTTATCCCGCCCGCATTGGGGAGTGGCAACAGCTTCATGGGGGCTGCTGCGGGCACATGTGGGCAGGTCTGGTCCCCGCCGGCCTCGCCAGTAGGGGCACCAGGGGTATCTTTCCCACCTGGGGCGGGAGTGGGGGGTTGGATCCCTCCTCAGCCGGCCATTATGCCACCGCCCCCTTTTGTGTATCCACCGGGGCTTGGTGTGCTGGGGTCGGGGGCCACCACGGTGTGGGACCCGTTCGCCAGCATCAAGCCTGGGGCCATCCCTTGTGGGTTGCCCACAACACCTTTAGGTTATCATCTCCACCCGTCAGTGAAGGAGGCAATCTGGCGGGGGGAGTATGTCGACCTTTTCTCCATTTTAAACAGGGAGGTCCCCAAGCAGGACAAGGAGGTGGTGCCTGGGGAGAAGGTTAAAAAAACAAAGGTCACAAAGTGTTTCAGCTCTTGGCTGTACGCTTTTTTGACCTTTGCGTCGGTGGTAATTCAGAGGCAGCCGGGTAGGGCCGCTGCCTTGCTGAAATACATCGACCTCATATCAAGAGCCCACTTTGAATATGGGGGTACAATATGGAGGCATTACGATAAGGGGTTCAGGATGCGTATTGCCCATGACCCCTACTTGCCCTGGGATATGGTGGTTCCGGACCTGTGGTTCCAGGCCACGCATATGTCAGGGAAGGAGGGCTGTGATAGGACCGACAGCGGTCACTTTATGGAAGAGGAGCCCGTGACGCCCGCGCCGGCCAAGGCCGCGGCGGGTGGAGTTGGGAAAGGGGCCTCTTTGGTGTGTCACGAGTTCGCCGCAAAGGGGGCGTGTTTTCGTCCCTTTTGCAGGTTTCGTCACGCATGCGGGAGTTGCGGGGGGGACCATTCCGCAGCCGTTTGTCCCCGCCCCAAGAAGGGGGCGGAAAAGAACGGCGGGGGTCCCCCAAAGCCTCCCCCACCTGTTGGGGGTAAAGGGGCCCAGCCCAATCAATTTGCGAGTGCTTGAGGGTTGGTTGGGAGACTACCACCCTCGCCCGAGAGCGGCCGCTCTCTGGCTAGGATTCTCAGAGGGATTTCGGATCCCTTACATGGGTGTTAGGAGGGCCTTCATGTCTGACAACCTTAGGTCGGTTGTGGGTCATGAAGACATTGTTAGGGAGAAGATTCGGAAGGAGGTGGCCGAGGGCAGGGTCCTCGGGCCCTTCCCGGAGCCGCCCTTCCCGAATCTTCGTGTGTCTCCCTTGGGTGTGGTCCCCAAAAAGGCGAGTGGTGAATTTAGGTTGATTCACCATTTGTCTTTTCCAAAAGGGGAGTCAGTGAATGATTTCATTCCTGACGAGCTGTGTTCAGTCCGGTATGCATCCTTTGATGCAGCCGTGACTATGGTTAGGAAGTGTGGGGTGGGAGCCCTTATGGGTAAATGTGACATTAAGTCGGCATTCCGGCTCCTCCCCATACACCCAGACGACTTTGAGCTGTTGGGCTTCCATTTCGAGGGGGGTTATTACGTGGACAGAGCCTTGCCCATGGGTTGCTCTGTCTCGTGCTCTCTTTTCGAGAGTTTTAGCACCTTTTTGGAATGGGCGCTCAGGAGGCAAAGTGGTCTGGGTACTGTCGTTCACTACCTTGATGATTTCTTGTTGGCGGGGCCTGCGCATTCGGAGCAA